>NW_028318083.1:15820000-15915000 GCF_062004578.1 Staurois parvus
TTAGACTGTTCAAAAAAAATAGCGGTGTTTGTATTCTTCTTTACAAACTCAAACATTCACTATATAAACTGAAAAATGTTTGAAGATTTTGCTTTTTTGAATCACTTAATTTTTTAATTGTATAACCACTGTACATCTGTGTTGCATGGAGTCAACCAACTTCTGGCCCCTGTGAACAGGTATTCCAGCCCAGGATGATTGGACTACATTCCACAGTTCTTCTCTATGTCTTGGTTTTGCCTCAGAAACTGCATTTTTGATGTCACCCCACAGGTTTTCTATTAGATTAAGATCTGGGGGTTGGGCTGGCCACTTCATAACGTCAATCTTGTTGGTCTGGAACCAAGATGTTGCAAGTTTACTGGTGTGTTTGGGGTCGTTGTCTTGTTGGAACACCCATTTCATGGGCATTTCCTCTTCAGCATAAGGCAGCATGACCTCTTCAAGTATTCTGATGTATTCAAACTGATCCATGATCCCTGGATTATGATAAATAGACCCAACACCATAGTATGAGAAACATCCCCATATCATGATGCTTGCACAACCATGCTTCACTGTCTTCACAGTGTACTGTGGCTTGAATTCAGTGTTTGGGGGTCGTCTAACAAACTGTCTCCGGCCACTAGACCCAAAAAGAACAATCTTACTTTTATCAGTCCACAAAATGTTGCGCAATACCTCTTTAGGCCAGTCAATGTGCTCTTTGGCAAATTGTAACCTCTTCAGCACATGTCTTTTTTTCAACAGTGGTACTTTGCGGGAGCTTCTTGCAGATAGCTTGGCTTCACATAGGCGTCTTCTAATTGTAACAGTACTCACAGGTAACTTTAGACCTTCTTTGATCTTCCTGGAGCTGATTGTTGGCGGAGTCCTTGCCATTTTGGCTATTCTTCAATCCATTCGAATGGTAGTTTTTTGCTTTCTTCCACGTCTTTCAGGTTTTGGTTGCCATTTTAACACATTTGCGATCATTTTAGCTGAGCATCCTATCATTTTCTGCACTTCTTTATATGTTTTCCCCTCTCCAATCAACTTTTTAATCAAGGTACGCTGTTCTTCTGAACAATGTCTGGAACGACCCATTTTCCTCAGAATTTCACAGAGAAATGCACTGTAACCAGCATGTACAGCATTTGCTGCCTTCCTTCCTTAAATAAGGGCAATAATTGCCACCTGTTTTTCAAAGAATGAATGACCTCACTAATAGAACTCCACACTGCTATTGTTTTAAACATGCCCCTTTCAATTAGTGATTCAATTACACAGAATTGGCAGCATGCACGTCATGACTGTTGGGTCTGTTGGATTTCTATTACTCTACTACACCTGCTAGTAAATTATTTGCCATGTAGAAATATAATTTCTACCAAAAACAGTGATTGATCAGGTTAGTGATGTCGGACTGCTATTATTTTGAACACAACTGTACATATTGGTTAGGCGAGATACACTTGTTCTTGCTTTGGGTGTAATAGGGGTCTGCCTTAAATGTCAATTGTTTGTGGCACATTTCTTTGTTCTCGGTGTCTTATATCTGTATGTATGATGGTACACTGTTTATTTGTATTATTCGTACGACTTGTTCTTGTAAAACTACTTAATAAAAAGCCATTGGAAACTAAAAAATAATTACCTCCAGTTTGTAGATAACAAACCCAGAGGTAATTAAGACCAACTCGGTGCCCAAAGACAGAGTGCCTGTCTCTGTATGCATGTGGCATAGCAGAAAGGCGTGTTTGCCACTGTTGCCCCCTTCTCTCCCCACCTGTTGATGGTTATGTATTCTGTCAGCTTTACAGCCGACAGGATCCTGTCAGCTTTACAGCCGACAGGATCCTACCAACCCAGAGATGTTGACAGCGGGAGGAGCCTGATCAGTAAGCTGGAGGACTAGTTTCTCATCAGGTCCACTCTTCTCCTCGTCACTGACAGCAAACAATGAGCAGATTCTATATCAAATAGCAAGTTGTATACTGTCCACTGTCAATCAAAAGGGGAGTGGACCTAAAGGGTCACTAATGTCTCTGAATCCACATCAGGCTACCTCCACCTGACTACAAAACCCCTCACCTACTGCGCTGTGTGACAGCTCCAAAGGCAGGAGGAAGCTCAGCTGTGCATGGGATCACAGGCAATAATGGTGACTATTCCTTTCCCCTCTGCCTGTCTTTTCTTGATGCAGCTTTCAATGTTCATATCCTCTTTAATTCCTTAAAGAATACATATGTGCACTTTAAAGAGTTAGCTCCATTCCCCCCTCTGGCACTACCATCTTTGGTGTTATGATACAGACTATGTGCAAATGTGCTGAAGAGCACTTTCCAGCCTTGGGATCCTGGCAGAACCCTACGGGACACTAATTTTCCGCACCTGTGCAAAAACTATTGTTTTGCAACTTCCATAACAGCCATGTTTGCGCATGTACAGGGAGGACAACTGCATGTATGCAGATGTGTCACAGTGCTCAGTGAGGACCTGAAGCCCTGCAGCACATCTACACATGTGCAGAATCTGCTGGTGGGGGAATAGGCATACATAATTTTCACCTAGTGCACTGATTTTTTTCGTCCCATGCCCTGACCTAAACAATTCCTCCCTTTTGAGATGCATACTTACCAAAACCCAATGGCTGTGGCCTCAACTGTTTGTTCCCATCCAGCAGTGAAGGCTCCTTCTCCTGGTCATGCCTGCACAGTACAGCCCCCAAACTTCTTTGGGGTTGTCTTCCAGCTGGGAGACGGGGGTAGGTCAGAACAATAAAAGTCTATGGGGCTGTATTGCAAAGGCATGGTCAGGTGAGGGAGCCTATCACCGTTGAATGTAAACAAACAATGCAGGCCACAGCCACTGGATCTAAGCAAGTACTGTATACATCTGTGGAAGAAATGAGTGGGGTTGTCAGGGCATAGGGGCACAAAATGCACTGTGTCTGAAAGTGCACTTATACTTTAACCTCCCTAGCGGTTTTCCCGAGCCTGGCACGGGGTCACCGCAAACTAAATACCTGGTCCCTACGATCGGGGCCCCGGCAACTCATGTGGCGATTTGTCTTCAGCACCGGCGAATCGGAGATCGACGTGCATGATCTGCGCACGTGGTGCACTATTGATTGCGGTACGCCAGCGCCACCAAGATTTCCGTTTACCGGCGCACCTGGTATGAAAGTTCACGTTGAAGGTGACAACCCCTTGGTGTACTTAGAATTGTTTCTGACCGATGAGGTTATTGAAATGATCGTGATAGAGACAAATAGGTACGTAGCGCAACAACTAGCTGCTTCATACAGCAGGTTTTCACGAAGCAGAAAGTGGGAACCTGTGAACAAAGAGGACATTTGGCTGTTTCTCGGCCTAATTATTCTGCAAGGAGTGGTGGGGAAACCGCTGCAGAAGTGGTACTGGACCAGCAACAAAATGCTCGCCACGCCGTTCTTTGGCACAGTCATGTCGGAGTACAGCTTTTCCCTTATTATGAGATTTTTGCATGTCGCAAACAATGAGGATTTTGATGTCTAATAGCCTACAAATGAAGGCTCAGCTGGATACAATATATCGCATCCGAGAGAGCACGATTTAGCATCAAATCCTACCTGCTGTGCAAATCCTCTACCGGCTACATCTGGAACAGAGTCATATACATTGGCAAAGGAACAGAATTTGATCCCAAGTACAGCAGCTACGGAATGGCAACATGGTCCGTCCTGTCACTGATTGAGCCCCTGCTAAACCAAGGCTACTGTGTAACGACGGACAATTTCTACACCTCTCCAGAACTTTACGAGGTTCTTCTTCAGCACAAAAATGGATGCATATGGAACCGTTCGGGCTAACCAGCGCAACCTGCCATCAATGTTTGCAAAAAACAAACTGAAGTCGGGAGAATTAGTTGCCTGGCAGAAAGGCAAAATGATTTCACTGAGATGGCGGGACAAGAAGGATGAGTGCCTAATGAGTACCATTCACAATGCCTCCACAGTGATGGCACAAACAAAAGGTGGAAAAAACATCCAGAAGCCGTAGGTTGTTATTGACTACAACAGCACCATGGGAGGTTTCGAGAGAGCTGACCAAGCTATGACATTCTATCTGGCAATGAGAAAGCAGCAGAGAAAATATTACAAAAAGATTTTCCGGCATCTTCTGGAACAGTGTTTGTGGAATGCCTATACTCTGTTCCGCAAAAACAGTGACAAGCCTGTGCTTCATGCGGACTTTATCTGGAAAGTTGCAGAATCCATTTTCTTCAAGCATCAAACACCATCAGCGTCTGTGGGTAGATCCGGACGACGTGCTGTGGGAGTTGTCAACCCAGAACGCCTGACTGGACGTCATTTTATGGACCACATCCCACCAACCCAAGGCAGCACCTACACGGATGTGCGTGGTATGTTGCTCTCGGCGAGATGAGAGTGGAAAAAAAATCCGCAAGGAAACGAGGTTCCACTGTCCTGATTGCGATGTCGGACTTTGTGCAGTCCAGTGTTTCAAAATATACCACACCCGGGATGTTTTCTAGAATATGCAGTGTCTATAGATTATTGTTTGGACAGAGTTCCGTGTGTTTGATTTGATTACATTATTTAATTTATTATATTATTTTTTATTATATTATAATTTAGGATTTAATTTTTTAAACTTTATTGCACCAGGATGTCTACTAGACTCTTGTTTAAACAGATTTCAATGAGTTATTCCTAAGAATTACAGGCCTACAATAAAAAAACAACATATTTCCATTGAAAACAATGTACCGCTTTGAGTACAGAAATACTGACATAATCATATCGCTAGGGAGGTTAAGCAAATAAAACTGAAAGGTTCAGCATTGCTGACAGCATCAATCATCTTCAATTCATAAATATGTCTACTGGAGCCTCATCTAGGCCAAACTCCCCATTCATAACCTAATAAACTGCAATAGTTCATGTGTACAGTGTCGGTTATGACTTTAGTATAGAGCTTTCCTTTTGGATTATATAGCAATACAACTACTAAACGCTGGACAACACATCTGAATTCCAGTCTGTAAACAATGAAAATTGCATGTAAAATACATAATGCAGGTGCCATTGGCGACAAATTGATTAAAATGTTTATTCTGCATTCAGTGAAAAGTTTACAGAACTTCATGTTTTCACAGGCATATTTTTTCAGTCTCTCAGCTGGTCTTCAGCTTTCCATCGTAGGGTTGTTTTGTTACATAGTACCAGGATGTACCTGTCACAGGTCCAGCATGCTTGTCAGCTGCTCCAAGCTTCTGCTGTACTTTCTGCCTGGGCCTGTAATTATTTACTGCTCTGTGCAGGTGTCACATATCTAAGAGAATGCTATTTTCTTTCAACTGAAAGTGACAGTTTACTCTGTGGAAACAGACAGTGAAATGAGACGCACAACAAAACCACAGGTTAATATGAAATTCTTTCCATGGCAGTATAATTAGAAAACATGTTTACGTATGTATTTTTTTTTACCAATAACTCTAGAACACTAGAATGTCAAACCGTACTTCGTAACTGTGATCTAAAATAAAAATATGAAGCTCTCCAACCTACATGTTCTAAATGCTTATTTAAAGTTTAGCAAATCCCAGTACATAAACACTATGAGACATCTTTTCGAAAGCAGTGAATGTGACTTTTGTGCTCACATTTCTACTTATGGTTGGGGGGAGGGAGTGGGGGGAGAAAACATGCGACTGAGCTGCGTTTTTACTGTCCATCTCCTCAAGCTGCAAAGGCAGCGGAGGGGGGTGTACACATGCTGCAGCAAATATTAGCCCCCCACTTGCACTCAGCAGGCAGTACCATTTGCCAAACGCAACCCATTCACCTGAATGGGGCAGCTCCTCAAACTTGCAACTATGGCACAGTAGTACAGGGTTTTTAGGGGTTAAAACAGGCAGTGAGGAAGTAAAAATAATGCCTCCTTGCTGCCTGTCAGTCCATGGTGGATTGCTCTTCAGTGGGCAACAAGCCCTTAAAAAACTTTCACTAGTGGTACAGTGAGGCAAAAAAGTATTTAGTCAGCCACCAATTGTGCAAGTTCTCCCACTTAAAAAAGATGAGAGAGGCCTGTAATTGACATCATAGGTAGACCTCAACTAAGACAAAATGAGAAAAAAAAATCCAGACAATCACATTGGCTGATTTGGAAAGAATTTATTTGAAAATTATGGTGGAAAATAAGTATTTGGTCACCTACAAACAAGCAAGATTTCTGGCTCTCACAGACCTGTACCTTCTTCTTTAAGAGGCTCCTCTGTCCTGCACTCATTACCTGTATCAATGGCACCTGTTTGAACTTGTTATCAGTATAAAAGACACCTGTCCACAACCTCAAACAGTCACACTCCAAACTCCACTATGGTGAAGACCAAAGAGCTGTCGAAGGACACCAGAAACAAAATTGTAGACCTGCACCAGGCTGGGAAGACTGAATCTGCAATAGGCAAGCAGCTTGATGTGAACAAATCAACTGTGGGAGCAATAATTAGAAAATGGAAGACATACAAGACCACTGATAATCTCCCTTGATCTGGGGCTCCACGCAAGATCTCACCCCGTGGGGTCAAAATGATCACAAGAACGGTGAGCAAAAATCCCAGGACCACACGGGGGGACCTAGTGAATGACCTGCAGAGAGCTGGGACCAACGTAACAAAGGCTACCATCATTAACACACTACGCCGCCAGAGACTCAGATCCTGCAGTGCCAGACGTGTCCCCCTGCTTAAACCAGTACATGTCCGGGCCCGTCTGAAGTTTGCTAGAGAGCATTTGGATGATCCAGAAGAGGATTGGGAGAATGTCATATGGTCAGATGAAACCAAAATAGAACTGTCTGGTAGAAACACAACTCATCGTGTTTGGAGGAGAGAGACTGCTGAGTTGCATCCAAAGAACACCATACCTACTGTGAAGCATGGGGGTGGCAACATCATGCTTTGGGGCGGTTTCTCCGCAAAGGGACCAGGACGACTGATCCATGTACAGGACAGAATGAATGGGGCCATGTATCGTGAGATTTTGAGTGCAAACCTCCTTCCATCAGCAAGGGCATTGAAGATGAAACATGGCTGGGTCTTCCAACATGACAGTGATCCCAAACATACCGCCCGGGCAACGAAGGAGTGGCTTCGTAAGAAGCATTTCAAGGTCTTGGAGTAGCCTAGCCAGTCTCCAGATCTCAACCCCATAAAAAACCTTTGGAGGGAGTTGAAAGTCAGTGTTGCCCAGCGACAGCCCCAAAACATCACTGCTCTAGAGGAGATCTGCATGGAGGAATGGGCCAACATACCAGCAACAGTGTGTGCCAAGCTTGTGAAGACTTACAGGAAACGTTTGACCTCTGTCATTGCCAACAAAGGATATATAACAAAGTACTGAGATGAACTTTTGATATTGATATTTGATATAGAAAGTTCTTCAAGGCTTATCCCCAGGGCTTTTACCTCCATTTCCCAACCATTAGACAGCCCTATAGAACTCTATGTACTGCACAGGCATGGTCAGGAGAGGTCCTTTTGCCACTGGATGTAAACAAATGACAAATGCTGTGATGGTCAGTTCTCAGTAAGTTTACATCTGTGGAGGCAGAGGTGGAATTATTTAAGTCAGGGCAAATGAGTAACTAAACAGTGGTCTGAAGTTCCTCTTTAAGGACATGGTCTGCAACAACAGAAACATCAAGACCACAAATGCCACCAGCCTACTACAGAAAGCACCATGTCTAATGGTAAATAAAAAGCAATCTGCTGAACTTGTCTCTATAGCTGAGTAAACCCACAATTAAGCTGTCTGTAGTCTACACCATCTGTCCATGCAGGTAATTCTAAAACCAATTTAGCCGGAGAGGATGAAAGAACTGATGAGGCTAGAAGCAGGACTTGTGGCTAAGTGCCAACTGCCACAACTTCTGATAGACAACCACTCAGTTGATTGCACTCTTGGGGTTTGCAATTCCACCTTG
This sequence comes from Staurois parvus, assembly GCF_062004578.1. Classification (NCBI taxonomy): domain Eukaryota; kingdom Metazoa; phylum Chordata; class Amphibia; order Anura; family Ranidae; genus Staurois; species Staurois parvus. Next base: position 15,827,971 of record NW_028318083.1, read on the forward strand.
AGTCACTAGTTTGTATTTAAAAAGCAAATACCAGCCCACAATGCGAAACAGGCAAACACAGGCGGAGATTATCTTTCACTAGTCAGACTACTTTAAATGGCTAAAAGCTGAAATTTTATTGGTTACTGTCCCTTAAAATATATAACGGTTTGCAAAATAAACTGCCACTTTATGGTACTCTAAAGGAGGTATCCGAAACACTGCAAAATGTGACGTGCAGGTATTATAGCCAATATCTTGCAAGTACAGTCTGCAAGCCTGGCAGTCAAAAATACAATTTCTGTCTCAGATGGTACCTGTTTTTATGTTTGTTAGCCATAAGAGCATCCTTTTGTGTACCTGTGCAATCCTGGCAATTGGTGTCAGTTAGCGGTAATGTGTGTTTTCGGTTAAAAAAAAAAAAAAATACAAAAAAATGCGTACTATTGTTTCTGGGCTGTACTAAGGGTACAAATAACAGACATATATGGTATCGCTGCGATCGCCAAGAGCTGGAGAATTTATTTTGGGTTGTTCTATGGAGGTAGGTTATGGTCATAACAAGAAACACACAGCTAAATAAAAAAAAAAAAAAAATTTTTTTTTTTACTATTTTGGGCCAGTTTTTTGATAAAAAAAAAAAATTAGGAGCTATCCATTGCCAAATGAAAGCCCAATTTGTCCTGAAAAAAACAAGGTATAATCCACATGGATGTACAAAGTAGTTGTGATGATATGTATGGTTTTACTAACACATGTCAACTTTGCAGAATTGTGCTTAGGCATTTAGATTTGTTTTACCCTTAGGCGTGAAGGGGTTAATCAGAGTAAAAGAATCTTTAGCATCTAACACATTTCTGGCTGTGTTGCATATCTGGTCACCCTGCTGCGCTCTGTGGTTTCTTCTACTGGCCCCTATAATTGCTACAGGACAAAGCAGTTGCACAGGGGCAGGCAGATAAACATGTATAACAATCAAAGTTGTGTGCCAGATACTCAAGATCATTATGCCACTGTAGATCTTCAAAAGAATGAAGACTGGCAGAACAGGCAGAAGAAATTCTAAAATTAAAAAAATTAACTCATCCAAACATACGAACGCCGGACAAAGCACACTGCAGTTCCTGGCTAGGACCGCCCCTTTCAAACTTTTCAACCAATATGAGCTTGAGCACATCGACAATTAATGGTTTTCTTTGTATGGGTGCATTAAACAAAAATTGAATCCAGTGACAAGTAGTCTAACAGTACAAGAACACGTTGGCATCATTGGAAATTGTCATAAAGCATGTATTTTAAATATTAAATCGTAAACCTATTCCATTGCCACGCTAAAGCAGGTGACAAAACTCAAAAAAGCAATACCTCATAAGCATTATTGCTTCTGTACAAGGAAGTAAATGTAGATGTGTGTACAATCTCTAGCACAGCAAAAGAGAAAATGTTCTAGCTGAATGTGGTGTGCCATTCAAAAGACCTAAATTACCACTCTCCATTACAGAACAAATAGAGAGGAAAATGAGAAATGTGCAGGATAAAGGAGGAACCACCTGCCCAGGCTAAATCAGGTCCTATAGAGAGAAAACATAACTAAATAGTACAAGAGAACAAAATCTATTTCTTGTTACATATATGAACAACTTTTCATCCAGTTCAAGAAAGGGAAATTAATAATAATAAAAGAAACATAATGGCAGATAGAGAACAGAACAGAGTGTTCTGGATAACAAATGGAAGTTTTCAAGGTAACATCATTTAGTCCAAGATAAAAATAAGTGGGCTGCTTGTCCAGTACCTTTGAGGGGAGGTTTGCTCACACTTGAAAACATGAAATTCAATATACATGAAAATATAATAAGATGAGTCACCAATAGAGACAGAAGCAACAAGCATTGAATGGTAGTTTTAAAATAGCCGGAATTTATAAACCTTTCAACTATGGATAAGTAAAGACTAATAGCAGCTGTGAACTTGTTTAAAATTGCTCTGGGCCTCTTTGCTGTAACCAGAAGGAAGCAAGGTGGTCACAAAATTACTACTCCAAAATGAAAATCTGGGTTATATTAGCAGCAATGAGGCCGGTATAGTATCATGCAGCTGGTCGTCTTTGTTCAAGATGCCAAGCAGTGTGATGTATGTACAAGTCTCCTTGTGTTCACAGGTCTCGTTCAGGCAGTAAATGAACCAGAAGTGCTCAGCAATAAGCACTTTTGGTTCAAGGCCCCTGCTGTGTAATTTTTTGGTAGAGAGCAAGGCTGAGAATATGGTGAACTTAAGCTTTTTCTCCAGCACAAAAGTAGGCATCAGAAACAAGTTTTTGGCTGAAAGGAAAATAATCAACACAAGGGACACAACATACTAACTGCAAGTTATGTCCCTTGTGCTGAGTGTGTGGTTTGTCATTTTAGCTAAACTTAGGTTTTAAAAGAGTGTTCTTTTGCACAATAAAATCATATGTGGTTGGAGAGGAGCAGTTTCTTGGCGATTCATCATATTGAAGGGTGATCTATTGTAATGATCAATTCAGTCTATTATACTGTATTTTATATGTCTTGTGTACTGGAGGATCCAAACCATTCCTTATTGATCTGGAGTCAGAATAGATTAAGACCTGGTTTACGAGTCCCTAAGGTAATCAAGTCTGGTCAGATAAATCCCTTATTGTTAATGTGATCGTAAAATGTAAAACCAAAAACTAAAGAGGTTTATTTTTACCTGCTCTGTTCAATATCATTGCACATAGCAGCCCCTTATCTCTTCTTCTGGGGTCTCCAGCCAGCGCTCTCATCTTTTTATGCAAGTGTCCCTATAGCAAGCCTCCTAGATTGTAAGCTTGTAAGGAGCAGGGCCCTCCTATCCCTCTTGTATTGAACTGTATTGTTGCTGTATTGTCTCCCTTTATATTGTAAAGCGCTGAGCAAACTGTTGGTGCTATATAAATCCTGAATAAAAAATAATAATAATAATAATAGCAAGCCACTTACTATGGGGGCACACATGCAGGCTCGCACCTGAGCCAGGCTGTGTGCATCCATAGATACATATTCCCAAAATATCAGCACGCTAGGACTAAAAACTCCCTTACCCTAGGTTCACACCTAAGCATTTTCCGCAGCGTTTTGCATAAACGCACTAAAGTCCTGTTAACATGATTTCCTATGGGACACGTTCACATCGCCGGGTTTACACCTGGTGCGTTTTTTGGAAAGGGTCAGGGACTTTTTTGAATGCAAAAAGTTGCGTTTTTGGTTCTATAGACTTCAAAGGAAATGCTGCAGAAAAGCATGCAGTGCATTTTTGATGTGTTTTGCTTTTTAAATCTGCCTAGCGACAAGAAAAAAAAAAAAAAAGCAAAATGCATCAAAAATGCACTGCATGCTTTTCTGCTAAGCAGGTGCAAAAACGCAAAACGCAATGCTGAAATGGGTCAAACACAAAACTGCATAGGTGTGAACTTAGCCTTAAGCAGTAAAAACCAACCTGAGCTGCTGGTTTATTTCTGCTCCCTAGCAGGAAAATGTATACATTCAACAACCAGCACTTAGAAAATGTCAATTGTCCTTAACAGTTAATCGAAATGTTCTCACAATGGTCTTCACCAAATAAAATGAGAGCCTCTTTATTCATGAATCAGAATAAAGTACACGTAACCTTATTTTTCATGCATGTACCTTATTCCGATTCATGAATGAAGAGGCTCTCATTTTATTTGGTGAAGACCATTGTGAGAACATTTCGATTAACTTTTAGGGCCAGTTAACAGGGGGACAACACACAGTGGAAGGTTTTTTACCTTATTGCAGAGAATGCATTAAAGTAATAAAACTTTAGTGTTTAGAACATTTTATAAATGTACATAAAGGTGTGGAGGCAATGGATGCAACTGTTGTGATTTCATAAAGATCAGTCAAGATTTTGAATCTTCATCTTGCAACATACACTAAATGCATATGTAAAATCAACTACTAGACCTTTTAAAAAGAGAATGGAGGGGCACCTGGCAGGAATTCTGAACCCAAAATTTAACAGCCCTTCTCAAGAGTTCAAACATTATAGGGCAACATTAAACTTTGTATAACCTGGAAGTGTCAAGCTATAGAAAGGGTTGTGTTAGAAGTGGAGATAGGATACATTCATTTTTTGATACGGAGACCTACTCGATTTACCAGCTACAAAAATCACATTCCACTTAACCATCAGTAGGATTAAGCTCCAGTCTCTAAGGTTTTTTTTTTTCTTCATGTTATTACGGTATCAGTATTACTGGTCGTAATTCTGTAAGAATCTTTCACTGCCGTAATGACAAGTTCTTAAAGCGGAGGTAAATAAAACTACCTGAATTTGTCACTTGTGACAGAAATGTCACATTAACTGCCACAAATGTTTGCCTGAATTAGGCACAAACAGTTCTAAAGGAAACTACTGCCAGAAATGGATCATAAAGGCATTGCAGACTTCTCCCTATAATCGTAATGCTTGTTTTTGGTGCAGTGAAATTCATCATGCTGGCTGAATTGTGAATATACTCTATGTGATCTGGTTTGCTGCACCTTATGTGGATTCTTTACTACATGTTATTCAAGACGCATGACATCATGGGACCACCCTAAGATAACTAGTTTGCAGTCCTATATGGAGACCCAGGTGGAGAATCCTCCAATTTGCCAAAAGAGTAATGGTGTGAAGAGGGTGGTGTTCAAGGTAAACAATGGTGATTTTTTTTTTTTATTAAAAATGTCTGCTGCCCTTTTACCCAAGCCTTTGGTACAGAGGACAGAGACACAGATACTGAAAATAAATGTTGCGAAAAGGGTTATGTTTCCTCTAGATATTGGCAAATATTCCTCGAAAAGTGTGCCATAGAAAAGATAGTTTTTGCCATTCCAGACAGTTTGTGGCAGTAAGTCTGCATATTGTTAGACTTGCAAGGGCACCTGCAACCTTTCAAAGGGCTCTGGATGAGATCCTTTGGCCATATCAGAAATATGCATTCACCAACCTAGGTAATGTGGTCATTATTAGTAAAGCCTGTGAAAGTCATCTCCCCAAAGTTCAGACAACCTTGAATGCCATGCGGTAGGCGGGGTTGACAGCCAATACAAAAAATTGTGCTATAGGTATGGAGAAGGCCTAGTATTTGGGGTATGTCATTGGCAGGGGTCTTATTAAACAACAAATTAGCAATGACCAAATGGCAGTTGAGAGCATTCTGGGTTTGGTTAGTTACTATAGGAGATTCATTCCTAATTAGCCATCACCGTATCTCCTCAGTAGACCTAAGGACAGAGCATTGCCAATGGTTAAGTGGAACATGAAAAGTGAAATTGCCTTTCAGCAGCTGAAAACTGAGATCTGTAAAGAACCAGTGTTAGTTGCTCTTGACTTAATTTAAAAAAAACAAAAAACAAAAAAACAAAAACAGTTTGTGGTTCAGATGGATGCCCCAAATGTTGGCTTAGGAGCAATCCACTAGCAAGCGGTGAAAGAGGAGGAACACCTCATGGTTTACCAAAGCCAGAAACTGATCCCTATGAAAGAAAAATTATAGCACAGTGAAGCAGGAATGCCTGGCGATCAAGTAAGTATTGAAGTCCCAAAGGTACTACTTCTTCGGAAGTAAATTCTGCTGGTTACATATAGCTCACCTCTGAAGTGGATATAGGGGTTGGACAAAAATATGGAAACACTACATGATATGCAGGTGTGAAAAATGACAAAATGTTTCGCATGAAAGCAGAAATAAAGTAATATTTTTTTGCTTCTGCTGGGTGATGAGACACCTAGCTACCAGGTGGGAATCCTCACTTTTGTCATTAACTGAATGCGCTGCAAGTAATACGGAGTCATGTCGGCACTCACTGAGCTTCAAAGAAGGCAAATTGTGGGTGCCTGCTTAGATGTGCCTCTGTGACTGATGTTGCCAATTTATTTGTGGTATCGCAAAGTACAGTATCAAAGGTTATGACGGCATATACAGTTTCCGGGAAAATGTCATCTGATAAGCATAAGCACGATCGACATGGTCAACTGATTGAAAGAGAAACATTGCGCAGGATTGTGCCCTGGAAAAAGAAAATAACAGCTGCAAAGGTGACTGCAGTGCTCAATCTCAGTCTTTTAAAGCCTGTGTTTACAAAAACTGTGTGGAGGGAACTCAATAAGCAAAACATTCACGGGTGAACTGCAATTGTCAAATCACTAGTGACCGATATTAAAGCTCAGAAGAGGAGAGAGTGGTGCAACACCCATAAATTGTGGACTATCGCTCAATGGAAGACTATAATATGGTCTGATGATTCACACTGTTCCCAACCACCAAATGTGTTTACGTGTGGTGAACAACGTCCCGAGCTTACGACCAGGACTGTCTTGTGCCAACGGTAAAGCATGGTTGGAGCGCAATCATGATTTGGGAACCATATCTTGGTATTCTGCAGGCCCCACCATCACCTTGAAAGGTAGAGTCACTCCCAGCGACTATGTATAAATTTTGACCAACCATGTGCACCTCATGGTGCAGACATAGTTTCTGCAAAGACTGCACCATTTACCAAGACAATAATGCTCTGATTCACACAGCTGGTGTTGTCAAGTCGTGGTATGACAAGCATGCAGACAAAGTATTGCACCTTCCCTGTGGGCCAGACCTCAATATCAAAGAGCCACTATGGTCAATTTTGAAGAACAAAGTTTGGGCTAATTTTCCACCTCCGACATCTCTGCGAGAACTGGTAAGATTTTTGCATGAAGAGTGGTATCAGATTCCATTATTCATCATCGAAGACTTGTATTTGTCAACTTGCAGGAGAATTCAGGCCGTCTTGGATGCCAAATGAGGTCCAAAACCATATTAGGTAACAATTTTGTTCTTTTACCTGGTCTAATATTGGCTCATATTGTTGTCCGATAACAGTCTTGCATTGTAAAGCAGTGGAAACAACAAGAGCACGCCCTTCCACTAACTGCAGCCAGATCACGCATACTGACATTCTCCCTTTTAAATAGAAAAAACTGAATACATTATACAATTTTCTTTTAAAATTTACCAAAACCATATGAAGTCACACCTAAAAAACACTTTCAATTTGTATTCAATCAGGTACGCCCTTGCACTACATAGCTGAAGGTAAATCTAAAGGAGATTACAGAATTTTCTTACAATTTCTGTACAATGTATGGCCAACTTTAGGGATCATCTTAAGGAAGATTAGGGACACCCTCTATAGTTCACACAAATATATATATTCTATAATCTTTAAATATCAATGTGACAAAAATGAATGTGTTCTAAGGAAATAATTGATGTCCTTACATCATGGATTGCTATTGCTGATCCTCTTAACAAAATAAGAAGTGATGAAATGGGGCGCTGGTTGAGCGTCAACCAGATGTAATGTGGTGGTGCCTGAAGTGATGTATTGGAAGCGACGCAACGGATATTGGGTGAGACCAAGACCTTTAATGTTCCTTCTAGCACAATACATCATGTAGACTGAGTTACTTGATTAATGCTGGATTGTTTTAGTTTCTTGTGGATGTGTTTTTAATATAAAGTGTTTTTTAGTTAAATTGTTTTACACTATTGGAGCCCCTTTTTGCTTGTTTACCATATGGGGAGTTCCATAAGTGAAGAGAGTCAGGATGGGAAGCCATATTAGATGGAAGTCATCTGTATACACAACATATGCCAATCTGTAAAAAGAGAGGCATTGTTGTCTGGCGAGTCCTAGTCTGCTGGGGAGAGGCGTTTGAGCACTGGAGCACTTTCTATTCATGGTGGAGAGATTGAGCTTTCTTGAGACGTTTATTTAAAACTATAGTAGGGTGGACTAATCTTTATTTGAGCATTGAATCACTATTCATTCACTGTGGAAAGACTGAACTTTCAAGTTTATTTAAAACTGCAGCAAGACAGATTGTTATTTGTCATATACCTGGTCACTTTGGCTTTTACAGTGGTACAGTTGATATAACGCACATTTTATGTTCGCAGCACCTTTTTTTTCGTTCTATTGTGTTATAGATTTTGGGTATATTGAATTAAAGGCTGCAGTGATATTGGACATTGTATTAATATTTTTGGAATAATAATTTTGAGGTATTGTATTTTTGTAGCGCTGAGTTGGGTGATTATATTTCTACTATTTTTGATAGCATGGAAATATTGGAGATTTGTCCAAACTGTTAAAATAATCAGTGTGCATGCTTAACATAAGACAGGCAAACAACCTAACAGAGTTACTACCTGGGCCAAAGCATAAAAATAAAATGATTAAATCATGGCTTGCAAAATAAGTAGTAGAAATTGTGGGTTCTATCAGAAAATACATTTTGGCAAGAGGTAAGCCGCATGTCACTTAGTAAGTTCTTGTGAAAGTTCTTTTCATTGGGACAGATAAAAGATGCAGTCTGGAGCAGTGAGCTTCAAGCTATTATATCAACACTAATGTATACGGCACTATTTACTTGCTCCAGCTCTTTTAAAATCTCAACAGCTGGACACAATTGCCACAACATCAGCAAATGCACAAGAGGCTGGCACTTGATGTAAGCACTTATAACCAACACAATAGCTCATATCTTAAGAGCTTTAATAACTTTCCATTTTCTAATATTTAAGCTAAAAGCTACCAGGGTTACCAGGATAAAAAGTTATATAAATAAAAGTCCTTCTATAAGGCTTGCTTTGGTAAAGGTCTCAGCCTGCCCTTCCACAAAGCTTTTAACAGAATGAAAGGTATTTCTTTTTCTACATCAACTTTAAACTGTTTTTATGGCAAACATGAGACAATCAAATGCAAGTCCTCAAGGTCACAAAATGTATATCATCAAGGGGACAAGAGACTTTGATGAACTCTAGTGTTCCCCCTTATAGTTATTAAAAGTCGAGATAATGAAAACAAACAAACAAGCAGCACAAAACAAGGCAATACTTTTATCAATTCAACATACTGAGAGTACTTTGGTTCAGAGACACAAGATTTTGGAGTACTCGGTAAAAGATTACGCTGGATGTATCCAGGAGACTAAAGAAATCCAAAGATAAAAGGGACTTTTAATTGTATGCCACCGGAGAATCAAACATGATCAGACAAAGAAAATTCTTTTAGGAATTCTTTAACCATTTGACGCCCGGCCAATAGCCGTATGGCGTCCGGAAAAATGCACTAGCTTTCCAGGAGGCCGCTATTTGGCGTACTCCCAAACATGTGCAGTTTGCGCGCTTGCAGAGCCGCGATCTGTCACCGGCCGTGTACCTCGGACACGGCCAAAGACAGATCTGAGTATCGGCCCTGTTGCCGGTACCATGTGACCTGCTGTGATTCTCATAACAGTTGTATACAATGGATGGCTTCATTCATGCCATCCATTGTATACTAGTGTCTAGCTGTGAATGGTCACAGCTAATCACATGCACATGTTATGTGATTAGCTATGGCCAAATCATAGCTAAGCACAAAAAAAGAAAAAAAAAAAACCCTGACTGAATCGATGTCATTCAGGTAAATGCTTGCTTATAGCAAAGTAATTCTTTGCTATAAGCAAATTGTGTAAAAAAAAAAAAAAAATACTGATCACTTCCCCAAAGTAGTACAATGTTACTATGGTAACATTGTACTACTTGGGACATAGTGAAATATGAAAAAAAATCTTTAAAAAAATGTAATAAAAAAAAAAAAATATATATATATATATATATATATATATATATATATATATATATATATATATATATATATACATATATATATATAATATTTTTTTTTTTTTTCACACTGTCACCAGTCAGTATCCCTGATCACCGCCATGCCAGTTATATGATGACGCTGTACTGCACTGGTGACTGTATGTAAAAAAAAAAAGTGAAAATTTTATTTTTCATTTTCCGAAAAATTATGACAAAAAAAATACAACTTCAAAAACTTGCCATAACTCTTATGAAGTTCGTCGGACTGTCTACTCTGCAAAAAGGGGTCATTTGGGGGATATCTGTACTATTCTGACATTCTTGGACCTCAAGAAATTAGATTGGCTGTCAGTACTTCAGGATTGATCAATTTTCAGATCTATACCATAGTTTGTGAACTCTATAACTTTCCTACAAACTACAAAATACATCCTAATTTGGGTTATTTTCACCAAAGACATGTAGCAGAATACATCTCGGCCTAAATTTATGAAGAACATTTATTTGCAAACTTTTATAACAGAAACAAAGAAAAACGTGTTTTTTTTTTTTCAAGATTTTTGGTCTTTTTTTGTTAATTTAGCAAAAAATAAAAACCATGGCGGTGATTAAATACCACCAAAAGAAAGCTCTAGTTGTGTGAAGAAACTGATAAAATTTTAGTTTGGGTACAGTGTTGTATGACCGCGCAATTGTCATTCAAAGTGTGAGAGCGCTGAAACCTGAAATATGGCCTAGGCAGGAAGGTGTAAAATTGCCCGGTATTGAATTGGTTAATGACTATATTATTTATTTATTTCAAGTACTTGTATAGCACCGTCAATGTACGCAGCGCTTTACACATATATATTACACATTCACATCAGTCCCTAACCCTCAAGGGGTGTACAATCTAAGGTCCCTAACTCACATTCATACATACACTTATATTAGGGCCAATTTAGACAGGATCCAATTAACCTACCAGCATGTCTTTGGAGTACTATATGGTATGATGCCCTCGAAGAATTGGTTTCCAAATTGATAATAAACCATTCCCCCATATTCTCAGTCAGTATTGTAGTATATTCTGGAGATTAACAGTTTTCCTCACTACTAGAGCTATATGGTACTAATTAAAGAAAGAAAATCCAACATGGATTTTTTCTTTGCCAAGCCATGACTAAGGCAGATTTTAAAGGATAAATTCAAATTCCAGTTTTTGAAGAAAAAAAATGTGCATTTATTATATTTTTTCTTGGGAGCCTGTAAAGCATTGCACCTGTGATCATGAAGTTGCAGATTCAATGTCAAGCTTTTGCAGACTGTCAGTACACGGTCTTCCCTTACTTTCAATATGAGTGGGCAGTTACTGAAGTCCAGGAAACTCAATGGACAATGAGATCGCTCACCAGCACTCTTGCAGTTCATTGAAAATTAAAAGCTGTCAGTCACAATGATGTGAACATGTGGGCAGAGTCACACATGGCTGTGTGGTTTTCTAATTGTGACAGTGGATGCAGGCAGAAGGCCCCCCACTCACTGTCACAAAGAGGGAGCAGATCAGTCAGTGAGGTGATGGATGCTCAAAAGGTTACACCGTAAATATGGGTGTAACATGTTGAGAAAGGTAAACTTATCCTTTAACAAACATGACATGGAGTTAACATAAGCAGTTTGCAGCAGAGAGATCCATGACTCTTTTGGAGGTGTTAGCAGCTCTGTGGGCAACAGCTGCTTTCAGATCTTATTCTCACAATTGTAAATACACTTTAAAGCCTAAAGCTAGGTATACTGTACACTATGATTTCAAACAAAGATTCTTAGGAACATTTGGACAAAGTTCCTCAATACATTTGAATGTCATTTGGAAGCAGTCCAAGATTTCATTTGCCTTTAAACATTTAATTTTGAAATGAATGGACTTTACTAAATGAAAAACAAATACACAGAAATTTGTACATTTGAGAAAAAATTTCCATCCTTATTTTTTGGATTTTCCTTATTACTGTGGGAAAAAAACAAATGTCAATTTGACCCCTCTAATGGTTGGAAACAAATGAATGTTCTTACAAGAAAAAATGTCTAATTTAATTACTGTATACCCAGCTTGAAGGATAGGTTCACCTTTGAAGAGGAAAAAAAGCAAAAGCACAGGATCAGTGGATCGTGGATGCAAATCCAGTTTTGCAAACAAATCCTACAGCTTTTTTTTGCCTGTACCTCTGTATAGGCTGTTTGAAAGCTAGAGGACTTGTGAACGTAGCGTGCTGATCAGAAAGCTCCCAGTCCATTGAAAATACCAGTCTGTCTGTCATGGTGACAGACAGGACTTGTAGTCTATTCAAAGATGACTGTGAATGCATGATGCAGATGTGCAGGCAAATTGATTTCAAAATGTGATAGCGGCTGCAGGCTTCATTTAACTCCAGGTTTCATTTAACTTTTTCTGGAATAAAACAAAACATGTATGACAGCTGCCAAATGTTCAACCAATATCCATGTCCATTTTCACTAGTATATGACTTTAACTATAACCTTGGCTCTCACCTCCACATTTGGTGGGAATGCTACAAAGTCAAAAATGCATGGACATGGTTCTACGATCAATAATCAACACCTCTCTCCCCAGGAACAATTGGAAAGTCATACTATTGAGACTCACATTTAAACTAACAAGACACAAAGAAAAGGCTTGGAACCCACATATCGTGAGTACAAGACAAACATTCTCAAAAACAACCGACAGTGTGCTCCATGGAAATTAACCACAAAATGATGGGCATTATCATACAGAAGATGATAGCTCTAATGTTCTTTTAACCCGTGGTCTCTTTTGTAAAGAGAACCACCAATTACCCAGAGTGGATCCAAATTATTGCTTTTGTGATTAGCAAGAAGCCTCATTGAGTTTCATTCTCCCCAGCCTGCCTTGTTCCATCAAATTTTGCTTTGATAAAAATTGCATTAAAGTATAGTTTAGTGGTTTAATTACCTTCTCAAAGTTTGGGACACACGATGCATTGTAGCAGCCTAAAACATCAGTGACACTGTATGACACACCCAAACAGCCACTTCAAGTCACTGATGTTTCCATGGATATTCATCATGGCAGCCCTTGCAATTAACTATACGAGTGATTATGGGCATTCTCCTGTGAACAGCATTTGAACAGAACCAAGAAACAACCAGTACTGCCCATGCTGCACAAATCTCCCTAGATTCCTTATGTCAATCATCCAAGGGGGAAAGACAGCCAGAATGAACATGGTTGAAAGGCAAACACTGGTTCACCAGTTGACAAGGAAGAGCAAGGTGGTCTCAGCACCAAGTATTTAACTTTGTTAAAACAAATACAACAGCCTAAATGGTAATCCAAATATTTTAATATTTGGGGGACAGGCTTTTGATATGTGAACTTTCATTTTTACATGGGATGCCAACATTAAATAAACCCTAAACTGTAATTTTTTGCGCGAAAAACATTTTACTATACCTTAAATAAGCAAGCATAAAAAAAAAGGAAAAACAAAATAAAACATGCAATGGCAATTCTGTATCTCTTCTATGAATACAAGTTTAAAAATCTATAAAAAACACACACAATTAGTGTACGGAAACAATAATGAACCACTACTATTTAAAAAGTAAAGGTGCTTTTGCTTCAGACAAATACAAAGCAGCTCAATAACTCCCATAGATGAAAACAAAAGGATAACAGATACCGAATAACAAATCCTTTTAATTACAGCATACTTTGGAAAGCTAATGGATTAACCCCATCATAGAGATGTCAGCAAGAACTAGCCAAGGGCTTGAGAAACAAGCTCACTTTTTGCTCTCTGATTTAAGTATAATTTTTGTTCTGTGTTAAAGAGGAACTTAACTGTATCTGAGCACCACCAACTGAAAATGATACTCAATTGATTTGTAATATTCACAAAAAACTCACCCTTCCATGTTCTAAGTTTTATTTTGTTGAGAAATCACTTTGAAAACCAGCCCCTATCATTTCTAGTCGTGGCCATCATGAGTTAGGGCAGATGATTTATGTAGCATTTACTTCCTGACATCCCTCTGCTCTTAATGAGATGATGCCCTAGAAAATCTTGCACATGCACAGTACGGTATACAAGGGTTGCCAGTACACTTTTACAAAGTCAAGTGTGCAGGCAGTAAGGTGTGCATAAGTGAGAAAACTCCTCCAGATGAATGAAAAAAAAATGACTATGAGGACCCTTTGAATGTATGACATCATTTTGGCTGAGGCCAGAAACCAGAAAGTAACTGAAGAAATGCATATTTAAAAAAAAAAAAATATCCATTTACTACACCTAGCAGCATACGTATTAAAATAGTTTATGTTTATTGAGAGAGTAAAGTTCCACTACATAGAATACTGAAATTTTAGGATGAAAATAGTATCCTCAATGCTACTAATAGCTGGCATAAAATTAGTTAGAAAAAAAATCCAAAGAGAAACAATGTTCTTATTTTGTGTATCAATACAATGGTAAAATACAATGCAGCAATACCGTGCATTTGAGTGCTACTGAAACAGCAGCAAAGGTTTGCTAAGAACCAAGAAACAAAAACAACATTGCCCATGCTGTATGAGTCTCCCCAGATAACATGTCAATCAGAGAGGCTGAACTTTAATAAGTGGGAGAGCAACAAAATTATCATGCAATTAATTCCAATTTGCAATACAGCAGTAGATCTAAAAACAAGACCTCTTGAATGACTGGATGTCTTGAGCACAGGTAAATAATGTCTTTAAGGAAAATAAAGACTTACATTTTGCCTCTGGATTCTTGTGCACCGCCGACCTGAACTACCGGTTAAAAAATGAGCACTCACATTACTTTGTTAAATGCCCCGTCTTCCCTCCTTGGGACTATAAATTCCATAATGCCACAACCCCTGTAGTTACTGTGCATGTGTTCCCCGCCTTTTACTCCCTGGCTGCATTCCCCCTTCTTGGGCCTACAAGTTGTATAAAACCACCACTGCCAACACACATATGAGCCTCATACACTCCTCCCTGGCTGGCTCTGCATGTCTCCTGGAGAGGGTGCACACAGAAGGGTGGCTCCATTGAACCTTGGAAGGCAACAGAGCCACCTGAAAACCAGGAACCCGAGACAAACTCTGGAGTGGTTCAACCAAGAAGAAAGGCAAAATTTTAAAGAACAACAAGCAACAGCATACAAAGATAGTAATAAGGTGAGCTGCTGAAACTGGTTTAAAAAATGTAGGGTCTGATAACACTTTCATGAGAATATTTTTTAGAGCTTTGGTGTCTAAAGAAACAATACTACTTACTTTATAGAGTTCCTGAAATGGTCCTCAGCTGGGCTTTTCACTGTGCAGCTGTTTAATAGCCACAGGTCTGCTTGTTCTGGACGTTCTATGGAGAAACAAAACATTGCATGAGGATTAAACACATGATGTGATAAGCAACACTTATCAAACAAATTATGTCCTAACAGAAATAATTGACAGACATAGCTCTAAGTAAACATTAAAAGGTTTTGTGAAGATCCATGTTAAAAAGGGGTCTCTCTCTAAAAGGAACTACAGGTATGCATTTAAAAGTTTTGGAAGCTCAGCTTGGATTATAACTCCACGTATAGCATCATTCTACACCATAACTCATTGGCGTGCCCAAAACCTGTTTTAACCCTGGTTCCGCAGAAGAAAAGGAGGGTGCCAGGTCAGGAGGAGTAAAATCAGTGAAAAACTGTAAAACAAAAGACTTACATCTGGGATTCCTTCAGTCGGCATGTGGAGTGGAAGGACCAGGGAATCGCAGATGTAAGTCTTCTGTTTTACAGTTTCACACTGAATTAACTCCTCCTGACCTGGCTCCCTCCTTTTCTTCTGCTTATCTTTGAGGGATTCCCCACATCCTTGAGAAGCTGCCAGTTCCTTCCCAGGTGGTTTCCTTCTGGTCCATCCCTTCTTCCATCATCAGCCTCAGGACGCACCATCTGTGTTCACACTGCCACCACTTCGGTAACATAGGATCTTCATCATCCCTGACGAGGCTTGCCAGCTCCCATCCAGGTGCCCTGGTTCCCTGGTCTGCCTTCTCCTCCTATTGCCTATCCTATGGACCATTCCACCCAGTGACTCTTCTCCATCGTATTCTGTGTTCAGTCAGTTCCAATTTGTCCTTCCATTATACCCTATATCACCATTCCATTCTATATTGTGTGAGCGCTGAATTTTTGTTCATTTTTTAATGATCATTGCATGTACCACCTTAACCCTGGTTCCCACTGCTGCAACTTCTCATGCAACTTGCTGCAGACGTACAACACAGGAAGTCACATGACAAGTCAAAACACATTCATTTCAATGGGTGTCATCCTAAATAGTTCCTGCGCTACTTTTCTGCGCTTTCCTTATGACATGAGTGCCATAAATTGCAATGTAAAAATCACAAAAGTCACAAAGGAAGGTGTTCCTTTGTCTTACCTTTGTTGCTTTGGCTGCAATTTCAAAGGGTTTTGTAAATTCAATGTGTCACACTGTATTGTTATCATTTGCCAAAGTCGGAAAAACATTAAAGTCACATCTATTCACAAGCAAGTTGCAATGCAAAGTCACTTGACTTTGGGAGTCGCAGCAATGTGAACCAAGCCTCAGGGCTTTGTTACATCTATGATCACGAACTCCCATTTAAAGACATAATATATCCTCACAACAATGCACTGTGCATGCTAGGGGGCTGTTGGGCAATCTCTCTTGTACAGATGTAACTTCAATAAGGTGAACTGTAATTGGTTGCGTGGGATACTTTCTTGCTTTACTCCTTGCACAGTATTGCGTAAGCCTACATGTCACAAGATGAACATATGACCATGGGGAACAAGACATTTTTTTTTTTTACAAATCTGCAAAAATGTTAATGGATTTCGACACAGTAAAAAAAAAAAAAAAACATTTCCCTCATGCTGCTTTCCAATTTATGTTTCAGGGATAGCTGTTAATATGCAAAATGGCCAAAATAGTAGAAAAGGAGACCACATTTTTCCCGCCTGAAGTTCTCTCTTCCCCAGCTTGTGTTTGGAGAATGAACTGAAAAGCAGTAGCCTGCTTAAATCATCTCTCTGTCACTCTTCTCTTTCCTCCTATCAGCATGCTCGTTGCATTGTAGCACAACTGATTGGCTTTTTGTGTTGCTTCTCCCTCCCCCAGTTTGGGCTCTGTTGTATACTACAAAAGGCTGCTACCAAGTCAGATTCAGTTACTTACACTTCTTGCATTAAATAAAAAGGAATAATGTATTGCTTAACACAAAGCTACACTAATTTGTTTCATTTATATCTGCCCAAGTTCAGCTATAGCAGAAATTAACAGCATAATCATATATGAACTGAAAAGGGAGTAGTACATATGTGTTCATTGCAAAAAATATATTTTTCATACATTTTTCAGAAGGAGAAAGCATACATCAAGGAGCAGGGCCCTCCTATCCCTCTTGTATTGAACTGTATTGTTGCTGTATTGTCTCCCTTTATATTGTAAAGTGCTGAGCAAACTGTCGGCGCTATATAAATCCTATATAATAATATCACTTTGTTTGCTTAAAGTAAAGCCACATAAATAGAATAATTTCAAGGTTTAATGGTGGCAACACACACTTTGCCTTTATATCCAATCCACATGCAATTCGATCAAAACAATTGAATCTGCAAAAAAAAGAGCTATATCGTCCCCTTCAATCAATTTTGGCACAGTTTAGATCAAATTCAATCAAACCAAGTTGATTGGCAAGGGTGGCCAGGGAATTATCGATAGTTTTGCATTGATCAGCAGCACTGAGATACTTAGTTCATGAATATGATTGTATTTCAAGTGATTGGTTTATAGTATTACATGGTGGAGCCTGAGATTCAATCCATAACATACAATCGTAAATTATGAGTATCTCCACTATCAATCACTATTCACTTCCCCAGATGTCAGTTTGAACCTGGTAAAGGATTTGTAAAGGATTTGTTCAGTACTTTATCGATATGTATTTTCTAATAGCAGATCTAGAATAGGATGTGCTCAGGAACTACTACAAACTAAAGATACTTTTCTAACACATGCAATCACACAACTGATAAAATCAATTACCAAACATATTAAAAGAAAAATGTAATATCCTATAGGTAGACCGAATACAACATTTTACAAAAGAAAAAAATGATTTCAGATTTGATTTCTGTGTAAGCCTCAGCTTGATGGAAATATGCCACTCTTCAGTTTACTGCCAATCAAACAGATTGTAAAAACCAACATGCAAATTGCTATGCAAAACAGCAACTGTGTGAGTGAGTCACATGCTGAATCAAAGGTAAAATATTCACTTCTGACTCTCTTCCCTTGTTTTCATGCAGTAAGGGCAGCAAGCTCTGCAAATTAAAATCCTCCTCTGTAGGATCAAATAAATGATCTTTATCTAAATAATCTATATCAGCATTACCAAACACTGAACAATCTGGACACTTTCCAGGCCAGTCCAAACAGAGGCATGTTCTCCTGAAATGACCCACACAGCTCTTCCATGAGCAGAACAGTGTCACTGAAACAGTTCATAATTCTGGTAACAGACCATCACTTTCATAGAATTTAGAACATCTTGAAAAGATTAAAGCTGAATTCCAGGTATAGCTTTTTTTCTACAGTTACATTGGTCCATCTTGGAACAAGGTAAGTATGCATGCACCATACCTGTGGGACCACTGTGGAAGTAGTTAATCACTGTGTTCCACGGACCATGCCGAGTGGCTGCCCTGCTGCACAGTGAACACAGGGGGTTGCTAGCTTGGTATGGGTGACATTCACAGAACACCTTGTGGTTTTCTCAATGAATGTAAAGTGTTTTCTAATTAAACAATGTGGAGAGGCAGGGCAGTCTCCACCTAAATTCAATCAAAGTGTGCTTTGCATTCAGTGAGAAAAATGTAAGGTGTTCTGTGAATGTACCCTTTAAGGGTTTCAGAAGCCGGGAGGCGGGGCTTAGGGTCACGTGACCGCCGTGACACGCCATCACATGATCGGGAAAGGTCCCGATCAAAAGAGATTGGGACCTTTCCGTGAGTACCGGACATGTGTGCTGGGAGCGCGCACATATGTTCTTTTTTAATAGAACGCAAATGTGCGGCCGCTCGGCGTCTGGGCCCAGATGCCGGGAGTCCGCACATTTGCGTTCAGCCGGCGTGAAGAGGTTACCTATGCAGCAGAGCAGGTGCTCAGCACTGAACCCATAAGATAGCAGTGATCGCTGTAGTAGCAGGGGCTACTTCAGTTACTCTCCACTTCCACAGGGATTACGTAGGTATGACACATACATACATATTTAAGAATGGTACACACGATTATATAGGAGAGGTACGAAGGCTCAATTTGTAGAGCTACGATTCCCTTAAAACAATACAAAGGAAATGGACAACAAATAGGGTTGTAAAGTCCAAAAATGTGTCCATAAGTCCATAAATATCTAGGGCAGTAGGACTACATCGTTGGCTGCAGCCGTTCCTCAGAGTATGCAGGCTCTGTATAGAAAGACAGGAAGGAGAACAAGGGAGGCACCATTAAGTGTAGTATAAACAATGATTTATTGAGTAAATGTTTAGCAACACTCACAAGAAGTGGATAAAAAGATTGCTCGTCATCTCTCTTTGTTGGCCCAGAGAGGTATTTCCCGCTGTGCCATGGATGGTAGCAGAGGAATGTTCAGAACGCCAGCTGGGGAACCGGATGTCACAGAACCAGCGTGGAAAGCATCTGCGAGCATAAGTGACATCACTGGGCAAAAATGGGTGCTCACAAGGCAGGCCTGCCCCTGGCCCAACAAGGAGCTGCGGTGTCCTTTTTGAGATAAGCGATCTTTTTATCTACTTCTTGTGAGTGTTGCTAACCATTTGCTCAATAAATCATAAATCATTGTTCATACTACACTTAGTGGGGCCTCCCTTGTTCCCCTTCCTGCTACATACGATTAGAATATCGAACAAATGATCGTATGTTTTTTGTTTTGCATGCTAGTCTCATATCAAAAATGAAGAGGTTACTAAAGTTATGAAAATTCTTGTATGACAGAATACAATTTCAGAAGAGATATGTGTTGTATTGTATTATACTGTATTCTTTTGTTTCTGAGCATGCGTATTCTTGCTCCTTTTTTCAGAAAATGACTGTACTGATTAATGAAAATTGTATAATCTGGTATCGCACGCAAAACATTTTTCCTTTTTGTCCCTTCGAATAATTTCGGATGAAAGCTGTTTACTAACGATCAGATTATCGTACAATTGCTTTGAAAGCAACTAGGCTTTATTGAAGTGATGCAACTATGTAAAGATAGGCATACCAGGAATTCAACTTTAAGGATTGTTATTCCATCCTTATTACAACATGGTCATAAAGGGAAACTACACATGTAAAAGGTTTCAAGAATGAGCAAACACCAGGGGCCAGAACCCGAAAAAAGCTGGTGCTGGTAGTGAATGGAAGCACATGTTCCCGAATGCCGGCCATAGACGGTTCGAAAATCGGCTGAAGAAAAAAAAAAGTGGGTTAATTGATTGGCCGTTCTTTGGTTTTTTTGCACTTTGAGATCATTGGTCATGTTGGTAAAAAAAAAAAAAAAAAGAAAAATCGGCAGATTTTTCCGGCAATGATGGTAAAAATTGGCCCATCGTTTTAACGATAAAAGAATTGGCGCATGAGCAGTGACCTGCAAGGGACAGAAGTTATGGGGTGAACTTTATGATTTAGTCGGCCATTTTTTTTTACTTATTGGTGGTAACGTCGGCCAAACGAACAACCGATTTTTCGTTTATCGGTCGATATTCGACCCGTCTATGGCCTGCATAAATAACAGGGACTTGTGTTTTACAGGCTAGCCCAGTGCAAGAATATTCAAGGTGATAGCTACGTTAGGTAACATTACTGCAGAAGAAAAAAAAGTATCACAGAGCGTATGTGTATAGTGCAGTGAAAATAGTGTAGGTTTATTTTCGGGTACTGGAGGGCCCACTGAAAATTTCCACTTTAAAACAACACACCTAAACTCAAGAAAAGTAATGATGCAAGCAAGCGGCAGTATGGACATGGCTGCAAAGCCATGTTTGACAGGTGTACAGGGGCAGGTTCGGGGCGCCCAACACATGTAGTATGCACTCGGGGCTTTGCACTCGCCCCTGTACGCCTGTCCAACTCAGCTGTGTTTGTACATTGCTACGTATCCATTCGTAAATCAAGGCAACCAACCATACAAACGTTATTTATGCTGTACAGGCCTCTGCGCCCATGTGAGTGAAGACTAATGCTCATTTTTACAGAGGATGTTTTCACCCCCAGCCTTACTCCCTGTTAGTTTCAGGCATGTTGATGCCCCATCAGCACAGCTCTACCGCATTCACCTAACTGTATAAAATTTCACTTTGCAAAGTAAACATGCTTTACTGTATAGTAGTCACAGATAGATCAAAATTCTACTGAACTGGCCGAATTTCGATCCACGTGTGGCCACTGCAGTTGAACAGTTTCCAGTTCAACCAGCCTGTTGGATAAAAGGAGCTTGATTAGAGGCTGCAAACAATGGCTATAGCGCTGATCTGTGCATTCTGACAATGAGGAGTCTCTCCGCTGTTAGAATACAATAACACAGCAGGAAGGATTGCCCCCATCTATCTGGAATATGTGGATGGGGGGAATCAATTCTTTTTGTTCAGCCTTGTGGCTGAAAAGGCAAGAAAACTATATTTGAACTAATAAAATAAAAATTGGTGGCAAATACAAAAAAAAAAAAAAAACATTTTCAGTGAAGTTTTCCTTTAAGGAAGTAAACTAGAAGCACATGTGGCTGCTTGCAGGAAACTAGCTGGATTGGATTACTCAGGTTAAAAGGCAGCAAACTACGCAGACTGCCTGACTACAGACATACAGATGCATGGCTTCCTAGACTGTTAGTTTACTGATTTTTTTTTACAAGATGTTGGCCTGGTTTAGATGCTTATTAATAATTTTCCACAAATCAGTTTTAAAACCATTCAATACCCAGAAAAAATAAAACGTTAAACCTCAGCACAGTAAGGGTTAACATTGGTTTCAGCAACTCTAATGAAATATTCCTTTTCTGAAACAACCCTTCAGGTGAAACGGTTATATGATCACTTGGCTTAGAATGTTGTGTAGTTATGTCCACAGACAGCTTGGCAGTAAGAGCTAAAATGGGAAAAAGAAACGCCCATGTTTAGGTCTGAAAAAATCTTGAATGCATAAATAAAGCACAAAGGTCTAGGCTAAAAGGATATGTGTTGGAGACTGAATAGTCTCATGCAGTTGTCTAATCATCTAACTTTGTGATTGGAAAGTTAGTTTGCTAAATGCAGCCCCTCTTTCATTTGCAACCTCCAAAATACAAGAATTAGACAGGTTTTGCAAACAAAACCATATACAATGACTGTGGGACCTCAAAACAGGCAGATTGAACAGGGGTCCCGCTCTAATGCTAGATGAATTTGTGAATGTTAATAGATTTTGAAAAAGCAAGGAAAGGATGTGTATTTATGAAAAAATTGCACAGTTATTTGTCTATCAAAGCTGCTGGTACTATTGTCCTGTCGGAACAGGAAAAAACCAAAGGCTCTCCTATTTTCTCTACAGGTTGAATGGTATTCATAAAAAATATAGTAGCCACTAGATGGAGCTAAGGATTAGAGGGGGGGGGGGGGGATTTTTTGTTACCGTAAAATCCCTGTCAGTTCATCGGACACAGCTCTTCTATTCTTGACCACAGAATTATATTGCCACCTACAGGAGTAAAACGCTAAGCAGAAAAAAAGAACACAGCACCGCCTATGGGCAGTTCTAGCTGGTACAAAAAAAAAAAAAAACCTTTCTGCTATAGGAAATCCACTTTGTAACAAGCAGTGTCCGTCAATGAACTCAGTGACAGGGATTTTACATAACAAAAACTCCTGCTCTTATGTTAATTGATGGACACAGCTCTTCTATTCTTGACCATAGGGACATCCCAAAGCAGTGCCTCAATGAGGGGCGGGCACACCAAATAATTTGAAAAACTAGGCAAACATGCCAATCATCCACTGAACAAGGAACCGTAAACAACGGTCCACAAATTATGCAGCCAAACAAGCATCCGAAGATGCAGACACAACCACTGTGTTAAAGGTGGCAAAGTAATGCACAGACAAGTAGGCAGCTGTCTTGCAATTTCAGACAAGACACTTGATGTTGGAGCACTCTGGAGAGACTAATCACCCAAAATGGGGAGTGTCGTAATGGGGAAAAAGGATCCCAATTCTAAACAGCAGACACCCAAAACCATCATCTGCAGAATCCAATGAGCAGGGGAGGCCGCCTGGCCATACCCTAGGTTGTCCATGAGCCAAAAGCTATTATGACCCCTGGAAGAAAACTACACACAAACTGCCGAAACCACAATCAAGAAGGGCAGAGCAAGCCCCCTAGGGAGCAAAGGCCAGACAATATCCTAAATAAGATGGAAATCCATCACCACCTAAAGAAAAATTTGGGGCACAGACTGAGAACTCCTTTATCCCTGAGTCAAACCAAATGGATGGTTTACATGATATGGCCGCCAGCCCTGGCACCGGCCATGCAGAAGAGAACGACCAAGAAGCAGACTATAAGAATATGTGAGTGGTAGCAATGGAGAACACACTGGGGAAGCCAGTGCGAAAACCCTTGGATAGAAGGTACAAGGCAAGGGGTTCCTATCTAGGGGACAATGAAAAAAGAAGATTGTCAGGGAAAAACCTGGTCCTTAAGCTTCATGCACACTGAACGTTTTTGCAGCTGGTCCTAGGGACGGCAGGCGGTTTTTTTTCCTGCCTCTAAACTCCCTTGCATGTTACTTATGTGTCCATGCACACATAGGCTTTTAGCAGCGTTTAGCGGCAGAAAAATATCCCAAATAAATTATTCTAGCCAATGAAATGAATTAACGTCCAAACTCCTTTGCCTGCAAACATGCCTAAAAGCTTGTAAAAACTTTTGACACTTTTACAAGTGTCAGGCTTTTTTTCTGCCAAAACGACAAGACAATCCACCTGCCAGTTCCCAACGCCCGGGACATACACCGAGAAAAGCATCGGTACGTGCAGTACTGCCCGTGGAAGAATGCGTGAGGCTTCCAGCACTGCTGTCGCCTTTCTTTGGTGGATGATGTAGGCCACTGCAGTGGGGAAGTTCAATGAGATTCCCACTGGACATCCACAGAGAAGGGCCAGCCATCGCACCAGACAGTCCAATAGCTTGCAGCTCCAGGACAATGAAGGGCAGCCAAGCCACTGGCGGGAACCACGACTTTCAGCAGAACACAAGCTCAGGACTCCACCACAGCCACACAGGCTGGCATCTGACATGACAACCTTCCACGTAAGGGGATGAAACAGTACTTCCCAATCACTAGGGAAGGGAGACTGAAGCCACCAAAGAAGAGAGGTCCTGGTTGGTCAATACAGACAAATTTGGTTGTCCACAGAAACAGGGGTTTGTCCCATAACAGAACCCTCGTAAGGGACCTTGCACATGGGACCGGCGTGAAGGTGGACACCAGCAGATCCAAGACCCGCATGCAAGACCACAGAGAAGACTGTCTACGTGCAAAAACAGCTGGACCACAGTCCAAGTTTCCAGAGCTTGTTCATCGGGAGAAAAAAAAAAAAACATGGCCTGCGCAGAGCAGAGAAGCAGACCTGAATACTCCAGTCTCTTGGTAGGGATCAAGGAGGACCTCCCGATACTTAGGTCCCAGTCCAAAACATGCAGTATACAGGTGAAACTTGAAAAATTAGAATAGCATGCAAAAGTTAATTTATTTCAGTAATGCAACTTAAAAGGTGAAACTAATATATGAGATAGACTCATTACATGCAAAGCAAGATAGTTCAAGCCGTGATGTCATAATTGTGATGATTATGGCTTACAGCTCATGAAAACCCCAAATCCACAATCTCAGAAAATTAGAATATTACATGCAATCAATAAAACAAGGATTGTACATAGAACAATATCGGACCTCTGAAAAGTATAAGCATGCATATGTACTCAGTACTTGGTTTGGGCCCCTTTTGCAGTAATTAATGCCTCAATGCGGCGTGGCATGGAAGCTATCAGTCTGTGGCACTGCTGAGGTGTTATGGAAGACCAGGATGCTTCAATAGCGGCCTTCAGCTCTTCTGCATTGTTCGGTCTCATGTCTCATCTTTCTCTTGGCAATGCCCCATAGATTCTCTATGGGGTTCAGGTCAGGCGAGTTTGCTAGCCAATCAAGCACAGTAATCCCACGGTCTTTGAACCAGGTTTTGGTGCTTTTGGCAGTGTGGGCAGGTGCCAAGTCCTGCTGGAAAATGAAGTCAGCATCCCCATAAAGCTAGTCTGCGAAAGGAAGCATGAAGTGCTCCAAAATCTCCTGGTAGATGGCTGCGTTGACCCTGGACTTAATGAAGCACAGTGGACCAACATCAGCAGATGACATGGCTCCCCAAATCAACACAGACTGTGGAAACTTCACACTGAACTTCAAGCATCTTGCAGTGTTTGCCTCTCCATTCTTCCTCCATACTCTGGGTCCTTTGTTTCCAAATGAGATGCAAAAGTTGCTCTCATCAGAAAAGAGGACTTTGGACCACTGAGCAAAAGACCAGGTCTGTTTAGCCCAGGTAAGATGCTTTTTTCACAGAACCTGCATTCTGAACTAAAAGACATGCTTATAGGAGGAGTTTCAAGAGTCAGCACATAAAAACACAGCTTGCAGGCATCAAGGTACCATGATATATGTAGTCCTTAGAAATAAAAAGCAAATAACGGGGTAGAAACTGCAAAGCATGCAGGGAATCCAGGAAGTTGTGGAAAGAGATGGCCAGCAGACAAGCAGCACTCAAAACATGAAAGGATATTTAAAAAAAAAAAAAAAAAAAGCTTATATTGGATTGTCAAAATTGTATGCTGTTCTATTTTTAAAGTGAACTAAACCCATCATGTTAATGCTCAAACTGTATGACAGGCTGCATACCGATGGCATTTCAAATATCCAGAGGGTAAGATGGCAGTTTCATTGTCTATAAAAAGATGGGAGGTTTTAGTTCCACTTCATGCAACTGTGACCTTTGCCCAGATAACATAATTCCCTAGATCTAAATGTTCTTTTATTAATGCCTTTAAACATAACTGACATCAGTATAGTTTATTCAACTGGAAAGGTATTACAAAAGGAGAAACTAGTAAAAAGGACAGCTCTGACTTCATCCTGCTGTGAAATGTGAGCTAATAAGATAAGTGAGGAGCTGGACTGGACACAAAAGGATGGTACAGATTCCAAGATCTATTTTATATCAGCCAATTGTACTAAGCTCATACATTAGCAAGTCAAGTATGGGATTCAAGATATTACAAATTAGCTAATTCAAATGATGTTTTGCATGTGTGTGAAAATATTTATTTTCAGCTTCTTTGTTTAAATGGTATTCGCTCACTCACAGAAGAATACAAGAGTGGCATTTATGTCAATGCCTGCTGTGTATCCACTCATGGGTAAGAAAATGGAAAAACAAGTAAACATGAAGATAAGATAGACTGCTCTCGTGCTAGCGCTGGCCTGTAAGCGGCTTTTAACTAAAAGGTGAAACCCTTCTTTAAGCTCCTGTGTTTTAGGACCATACAAGCATGACTCCACTAACATCAAGGAGGGGCACTGGTTAGTGGGTCCATGAACAGGAATGTCCTGCTCAGTGGTGGTTGGGACTGTGCTCACATCAGAAGGACGATGTATATAAGGGACAGAGTAATTTGTAAATGCCCAGATTTGATCATCATCTCTAGCATGTACAGAACTAGTCAAATTGTGTCTGCCTCCGATTTCAGAGCTCCAGTTCTGCTTTTTGGGAAATTCAAATGTTCAGCCAGTGAAACCTAACAAAGCTTCCTTCAGTTCACCAATATTTAGTACATCAAAAACAGTGGACATGTATGTATAGCCAAAACTATTTTCTTATTTTTGGTTAGAGTATGGTGGGTTAAAAACTCCTGCCAGCTTACTTTTTGCTGTCTGTGTACTATTTGGGGAATCTACCTTCACTTCCTGTCCCAGAAACACAATAAGAGTTACAGGAAATATCCCAGAAACAACTCAGTACTGACGTGATACTTTTTTTTATTTGCACTAACATACAATTTTAAAGGACATGCTTTTGGGGTGCGTCCCCTTCTTCAAGGTCCAGGCAGTACTATTACAAAGTTTTAGCAGAATGTTAGAAGAGATGTGGGGGATGAGGGAAAAAAAAAAAAAAAAAAAAAAAAAGCAGAAAGAAACACAAGCCTAGGGTTAGCCTAGAGGTAAGACAAAGCAAAGCAAAAGCAAAGCAAAAGCAAAGACTGGGGGGGGGGGGGGGGGGACAACACTCACAGAGGGAGTCATAAAAATGTTGGATAATGATTGAGGAATCCCATGTCCAAATTAAGGCCGTTATCTCATGTGTCAAATAGAATTATCATTCTTAGTTCAAAAGGTTTTCTTTCCTGAATGGATTTGAAATTTCCTTTAAGAACTAAAACATTGAGGTCTTCCATAATGTGGTCCGGTTGTGCGAAATGGTGTCCCACAGGTGTCATCTTCTTTATGTTCCTTGATGGTATGTCTGTGCAAATTCATCCTTGTTTGCAACTTCTGTCCTGTTTCGCCAACATAAGATCCTTTGCTACACTTGCTGCACTGGATAAGGTACACAACATTACTGGAGGTGCAGCTGTATGATCCGGAGATATTGAAGATCCCTTTTGAGTGTCTGACACTTTTTGACGGATTGCTTTGGTTGCACAGTTTGCAGTGTTTTTTATGTGTTTTTTTGCTTCCATTATTTGTGACCTCATAATCAGAAGGAAGTTTCCTACTGATTAGTTTATTTCTGAGGTTGGGGGGGTTGTGTGAAAGCTAGTATTGGGGGTTGCTGGAATATTTCTTTCAGAGTTCCATCCTCTGTTATGATGGGTTGTAAATCTTTGATTATTTTTCTTATTCCTTCTAGTGCTGGGTTGTATGTGGTTACTAGAGGTACACGGTTGTTTGTTTTTTTTTTCTCTTTGTACTGAAGTAGATTTTTCCTTCGTGTTCTCAAGGCTGTGTTTATGCTGGTGTTGATAGTTTTGTCCTTGTAACCTTTCTTATGCAAGGAGTCTGCTAGTGTCCCAAGATGTGTATCTCTGTCTCTTGGGTCAGAACATATTCGGTGGTATCTAATGGCCTGACTGTGTATGATGGCACATTTCGTGTGTTGGGGGTGGAAGCTAGAACTGTGGAGGTAGTTTCATCTGTCAGTGGGTTTCCTGTATATTGAGGTGTGAAGCTTATCATCCCTGATGTATACTGTGGTGTCTAGGAAGTTGACGTGTGTGTTTGAGTATTCAATTTTTAGTTTGATTGATGGATGAAAAGTGTTGATGAGTAAAATTGTTTTAGGTTTTCTTCACCTTCTGTCCATATGACGAAAATGTCATCAATATAGCGATAGTATCTGTATGGTTTTTGTTCCATGCTGTTCAGGAATTTTTCTTCCAGGTCAGCCATAAATAAATTGGCATATTGGGGTGCCATTTTACTTCCCATCGCAGTACCCATACATTGAAGATAGAGGTCTTTATTGAAGGCAAAGTAGTTGTGTGTAAGTATGAATTCAATGAGCTGTGTAACATTCTCAGCAGTGTATTTATGGTTTGGTGAGGATGATATGGATCTGTGATATGCAGCTAATCCATCCTTGTGAGGGATATTACTATACAGGGATACTACATCCATAGTCACTAGAAGTGTATTAGATGGCAATTGCTTTATGTTGTTGATCTTGTTCAGAAAGTCAGTTCTGTCTTGCAGGAAACTAGCTGTATTCTTCACTAACGGTTTTAAAATTTTTTCTATAAAGCCTGAGATTTGTCCGGTGAGTGTATTCATACCTGTTACGATGGGTCTGCCTGGATTTCCTGGCTTGTGGACTTTGGGTAGCATGTAGAAGTCCCAAATTTCTGGATGATCCGGCATTGCATTTATAAGTTCTGAAAGTAGGTGGGCTGGAAGTGTTTTAATGAGACCTTTTAAATGCTTTGTAAAGTCCTGGGTCGGATCATAATCCAGTTTTTTATAGTAGATGGCATTTTCCAGCTGCCTCTGGCCTTCTTGTATGTATTTGTATCAATCACAACAACTGCTCCCCCTTTATCCGCTGGTTTGATGGTGCGGCCTCATTATTGCGCAAATCATGTATAGCCCTTCGCTCTGGTGGTGAAAGATTGTACAGAATTTTCTTTTGCTGGGTGGATATCAGGGATGTAGTTTGCAATCTGAAGCTATCAATATAGGTGTCCAGGTTGGGGTTGCGTCCTTGTGGGGGTGTGAAGCAGCTGTTCTTATTCTTTGTGTAGCACTCCATTGTCCTAGGATTCCTTTCATTACTGTGGAAATATTCTTTGAGCCTTCGTTTCCCGAAGAAATCCTCCATATCTGACAATAATTGTAAATGATCCAATCTGGTGGTTGGGCAGAATGTAAGGCCTTTGGAGAGGATGGTTAATTCTGGTTCAGAAAGTTTATGATTCAAATTTCCTCTGTTGTGAGTGTTTTTCTCCCCCCCCCCAGTCTTTGCTTTTGCTTTCCTGTGTCTTATCTCTAGGCTAACCCTAGGCTTGTGTTTCTTTCTGCTTTTTTTTTTTTCCTCATCCCCCACATCTCTTCTAACACTCTGCTAAAACTTTGTAATAATACTGCTTGGACCTTGAAGAAGGGGACACATCCCAAAAGCTTGTCCTCAAAATTGTATGTTAGTGCAAATAAAAAAGTATCACGTCAGTACTCAATTGTTTCTGTCGCAAGTGCACTAATACAACTACAATCACCTCAAGGAAATATCCCAAAGTGAATGGAAGTCCAATTTTGGTTTTCTCCAGAACAGATGCCCTCATTAGAATACTTTCCCTTCCCTCAGGTTCTAGGGACCACTCTAAAATCTGGGATTTTCCCCCACTAAAGTCAACAGTACACAACAGTCACCAATACAAATAGAAGGGTGAATCACCCCTTACCTCCTCTTAGAGATACGCTTTAACTACTTTATCTACTGCTCCATATACAAATAAAATACCTAACTGAAAGATCCAAGAAAATTTTAGACATTTGTGAGTTTAAATGACAAATAAGGTCTCATGCACAATGGGCATGTCCCCATGCATGGGATCTTGGTATATTTTTGCAAGCAGCAAGCACAGGCGCAATATCCAGCCATACTCCCAACAGCCTGTAAAACTATATGAGAAGGTGAAAGCTGCAACTGGACGAATGCCCTGAACACTTCTTGCATTTTGGGCATTGATAGTTGGGCACAAACTGCCCTAAATGTTAGTACTAGGGCTGAAACAACTAATCAACATAATTGATTATAACAGAATAGTTGTAAACTATTTTCACAAATCGATTAGTTGGTCAGCCGATTAGTTGACCTGCATACAGAATGCACTATTTGTTTACATATCAGAAAATACAGTGCAGCACACATACAGCTCTGTGCACTGTCCATACATGACAGCACACATACAGTGAAGGAAATAAGTATTTGATTCCCTGCTGGTTTTGAATGTTTGCCCACTCACAAAGAAATGATCAGTCTAAAAATTGAATGGTAGGTGTATTGTAACACAGACAGTATAGCAACAAAAAATTCAAAAGAAATGCATGTCTAACAAATTATGCATTGATTTGCATGTTCATGAGGGAAATAAGTATTTGATCCCCTTCACAAAAAATGACTTAGGACTTGGTAGCAAATCCCTTGTTGGAAATCACAGAGGTCAGACGTTTCCTGTAGTTGGCCACCAGGTTTGCACACATCTCAGGAGGGATTTTGGCCCACTCATCTTGGCAGGTCCTCTCCAAGTCATTAAGGTTTGGTGGCTGACATTTGGCAACTCAAACTTTCAGCTCCCTCCACAGATTTTCAATCTGATAAAGTTCTGGAGGCTGGCTAGGCTACTCCAGAACATTAATGTGCTTCTTCTTGAGCCACTCCTTTGTTGCCTTGATCATGTGTTTTGGGTCATTGTCATGCTGGAACATCCATCCAAGACCCATTTTCAATACCCTGGCTGAGGGAAGAAGGTTCTGAGGGAAGAATGTTTCCACCACCATGTTTGAGAGTTCAGATGGTGTTCTTGGGGTCATAGGCAGCATTCCTCCTCCTCCAAACACAGAGAGTTGAGTTGATGCCAAAGAGCTCGATTTTGGTCTCATCTGACCACAACACTTTCAACCAGTCCTCTTCTGCATCATTCAGATGTTCAGTGGCAAACTTCAGACGGGCCTGGACACGTGCTTTCTTGAGCAGAGGGCACTGCAGGACTTCAATCCTTGTCGGCGTCGTGTGCTACCAATTGTTTTCTTGATGACTGTGGTCCCAGCTGCCTGGAAATCATTGGCAAGATCCTCACGTGTAGTTCTGGGATGATTCCTCACTGTTCTCACGATCATTGACACTCCACGAAGTGAGATCTTGCATGGTGCACCAGACCTAGGGAGACTGACAGTTGTTTTGTGTTTCTTACATTTGCGAATGATTGCACCAACGGTTGTCACCTTCTCACCAAGCCGCTTGGCGATAGTTTGGTAGCCCAGTCCAGCCTTGTGTAGGTCTACAATCTTGTTCCTGACATCCTTAGATAGCTCTTTGGTCTTTGCCATGGTGGAGAGTTTGCAATCTGATTTAATTGCTCCTGTAGACAGATGTCTTTTATACAACAAAATGAGATTAGCAGCACTCCCTTTAAGAGACTGCTTCTAATCTCAGCTTGTCACCTGTATGAAAGACACCTGGTAGCCAGAAATCCTTCTGCATGATAGGGGGATCAAATACTTATTTCCCTCATGAACATGCAAATCAGTGCATAATTTGTTAGACATGCATTTCTTTTGTATTTTTTGTTGCTATTCTGTTTCTCAGTGTTACAACACACCTACCATTCGATTTTTGACTGATCATTTTTGTGAGTGGGAAAACATTGAAAATCAGCAGGGGATCAAATACTTATTTCCTTCACTGTACAGCTCACTACACCATTCATACATGTCCGTACGTGCCTGAGAACTTGTAAATGTGAATGTGTGAGGAGCAATGACTCATGGGACATGTAGTCCTGGGCAGGATAAGGAAGTGATTTAAGGTGATTCTAAAGGCATAAGTATTTTACCTTGCTATAGGGGCACTCTATGCTATACTTTGCAGGTTAATACAAACAAATTGACTTGCGACCCACTGAGGTATATTATAAAAATATGAGTATTAGATCGCTGGTTAATATGCCCACTCTCGTGTGATGTGCGTTTATCAACAAAATATTTAAATAATTACCGCGCTCTAATATCATCAAAAAAGTGTAATCAAAAAGTGCAAAAGTGCTTACAAATAAATAAAAATAATAATAATTGTTGATGTGCCGTGGCTAATTAAATAAATAAAATAGAGCACGTGAAAAATTGATACAATCATATCATATTAGCAGATCCCTATATGTGCAATCTTTATGACAATGTGCAAATCTTCCATTTGTAAACCTCAAGAAAAATCAATAATATAATAATGCAATAATATGAAAGATAATTCAAAAATAAAATTAAATAAAAAGTCTATTGTGAGAAAACTGTCCCAATGTGCAAATGAATCTCCAGCCTGAACAGATATACTCTCCTTCGGTGTGAAGATAAGATCTTTGCAGTGATGTTGTAAACCTGTGTGACTGCAGGACTGTGAGGGATACTCCCTCCTTTGATCCACTCCTTAATCCTCTGTCTTTGTATTCCTCGTATGTCTCATGCAAAAAAAAAAAAAATATATATATGGTGTCTTATCCCAGGGGTGAAACAGCTTTAATGTGCTTCCATGTTGCACTCACATTTAATATAATACAATTGCGCTTTGTATATACAAGATCCCACAGCTTGCAGTTAAAACAGAGCGGAGGGTGTGTGTCCACACACCTTCAGTACTCGCCGTATCGTAGATAGAATGCGCGGTGACATCACTGCCCCATCATCATCCCCCGGACGAAGCTACGTAATCCCTGTAGCGCAACGCGTTGGGGAGGGGCACTTTTTGATTACACTTTTTTGATATTAGAGCGCGGTAATTATTTAAATACTTTGCAGGTTGTTATAAGGGCACTCTGTACTATACTTTGTGGGTTGCTCTTGGGGGACACTGAAGGCAGAAGGAGCCAGAAGCACTGGTATAGGACCCCACAAGAGAATTGGGGCTGCTCTGTGCAAAACCATTACATAGAACAGGTAAGTATGACAATTTTGTTTAAAAAAAAAACCAATGTTTACAATCAGGTTAACCACTTGCCCTCCAGAGGATTTACCCCCCTTAATGACCAGGCCTCTTTTTGCTATTCGGAACTGCACTAATTCAACTGACAATTGCGCAGTCATGCAATGCTGTACCCAAACGAAATTTACGTTCTTTTTTTCACACAAACAGAGCTTTCTTTTGGTAGTATTTGCTCACTTGTGTGCTCTTCATTTTTCACGCTATAAACAAAAAAAGACAGAAAATTTTGAAGAAAAACTATATTTTTTTACTTTCGGCTATAAAAAATATATAGTAAACTCAAAGTTAATCATAAATTTAGGCCAAAATGTATTCTGCTCCATGTTTTTGGTAAAAAAAAAAACCCCAAGAAATGTATATTGATTGCTTTGTGTGAAAGTTATATCGTCTACAAACTATGGTATAGATATTGCAATTGACGCCTTTTTTTTTTTTGCTATACAGCGCTGCACTAGTTTAACTGAGAATGGCGCAGTCATGCAATATGGTACATAAATTAAATTTACATCTTTTTCCCCACACAAATAGGGCTCTCTGGTGGTATTTGATCACCTGTGTGCTTTTTATTTTATGCGCTATAAACAACGGTTTTGAAAAAAATATATATATTTTTTTTTTTTTAAAAAAAACATATTTTCTTATTTCTGTCATAAAATATATCCAAAAAAACTCAAATTTCGTCATAAATTTAGGCCAAAATGTATTCTGCTACAAAATTCAAATAAGAATATATTGATTGCTTTGTTATAGCATCTACAAACCATGGAATAGATAATGGAATTTACACAGCTTTTACTTTCTGACTGCCCATCACATTCCTTGAGGTGCTAAAATACCAGGACAGTACAAACACCCCCTAATGACCTCTTTTCGAAAAGTAGACACTCTAAGCTATCTCCTGAGAGGCATATTGAGTCCGTAAAAGATTTATTTTTTTTCCACAAGTTTCTGAAAAATGACACAAACATTTTTTTATTTTTTTTTACACAAAGTTGTCATTTTAATTACATACTTCTCACACAATCCATGGATATATGTGGAATTAGACCCCAAAATATATTCTGCTACTTCTACAGAGTATGGGGATACCACATGTGTGAGACACTTTGGAAGCCTAGCCATATACAGGAGCCTGAAATCCGATAACCACTTTGAAAGCCTGAAGGTGCGTAACTTCATTTCACTCCCTCACTACCTATCACAGTTTTAGAGGCCCTGAAATGCCAGGATAGCACCCAGCACAACCCCCCCCCCCCCCCCAATGACTCCTTTTTGGAAAGTAGACACCACAATCAATTTAAAAAGAGGCATGGTGAGTATTTTGAAGACCTAATTTTTTCTCACAAGGTTTGAAATATAAAGTAAAGAAAACTTGTTTTTTTTCTTTATTTTCCAAAAACTTGTGGCAACAAATCTGCAAAATACGCCCCATGCTTCTTATCAAATTTCTTAGGGTGTCTACTTTCCAAAAAGGGGTCATATGGGGGAGTTTGGTGCTAACCTGGCATTTCAGGGCCTCCAAAACTGTGATAGGTAGTCAGGAAGTGTAATGAGGAAATAAAGGCCTTTAAAAGCCTAAAGGTGCTTATTGGATTTTGGGGTCCTGTACTTGGCTAGACTGCAAAAAAGTCTCTCACATGTGGTACCCCCATACTCGGGAGAAGTAGCAGAATGTATTTTGGGGAGTAACTGCACATATACCCATGACATGTGTGAGCAATAAATCACTTAAACAATTTTGTGTAAAAAAAAAAAAAAAAACCTTGTTAAAAAATAAAATTCTTCTATTGACGCAAAATGCCTCCCAGCAAATAGTTTGGAGTGTCCAATATCCAAAAAGGGGTCTTTTTGGGGGTGGGGGCATTTTATGGCCAGCATTAGAAGTTTACACTACACATCATTCACTCTTCTAACCACCTGAAGACCAAGCCTCTGACACTTTGTTCACATGAAAAAAAATCTGAATTTTGTGCAAGGAAATTACTTTTAACCCCCAAACATTATATATTTTTTTAAAGCAGACACCCTAGTGAATAAAATGGTGGGTGCTGCAATTTGTTATGTCAATAGTACTCGTGCAGCGATTTTTCAAACGCAGATTTTGTGCAAAAAATACACCTTTTTTTTTTACTTTTAAAGCACAAAAACACAACATATTGATCAATTATTTGGTACAATATAAAAGATGATAGTATATCAAGTAAATGGATACCAAACATAACATGCTTTAAAACTGTGCATGCCCTGTGCAATGGTGGCAAATTGCATACATTTTTAATATTCATAGGCAAAGCTTTAAAAGCCTTTACAAGTTACCATTTTAGATTTACAGAGGAGTTCTAGTGGTAGAATTACTGCCCTTGATCTGACGTTCGTGGCGATAACTCACATGCATGGTGCAACCACTGTTTACATACTGGCACACAGGTGCGCGTGCGTGTGGGGTGTTTTTGTTTTGTTTTTTTTATTTTGATTATTTTTACACTGTCCATTTTATGTTTTTTTTATCACTTTTAATGCTATCACAGGGAATGCAAATATCACCCATAACTTCAATGGGCATTGTCATATTTCTTTTTTATTTTTAGAAATCTGGGGTATATCAGACTCTAGACTCTAGATATCTTACATTACCTAATCTCACCAAGATTGGTGTGATCAGATGCATTCCCAATTTACAAATGGTGCTGTTTATATCCTGCGAAACTGAATTGATGAAATGCTCGTAGCTTCCGATTTCTTAGACTATATAGATGATTGGCGCCATTCCGGTCTCCAATCAGCTCTATAATCAGCTGGCAGAAACACTGGCTGCATTCTCAGGTTACCCCAATGGCACGGGACTGCCCAAGAAGGCAGTGGAAGGCAGCAGGGGAGGGGGGCATCGTCTTCCGCTGCTTGTAAAAGTAAACCTGCAGCTAATTAACCACTACGATTGCTTTTACATGAAAGCCGATCGCCGGCTGGAAAAAAAAAAAAATACCAGGATGATGCCTGCAGCTGTAGGCATCATCCCGGTATAACCAAAGTCCAGTGATGTACCAGTACGTCGTTGATCCTTGTTGGGTATACAGTTGTGCTCAAACCCTGCATACCCTGGCAGAAATTGTGAAATTTTGGCATTGAGATTGAAACTATGACTGATTATGCCAAAAAATGCTCTTTTATTGAAGGATGATGATCATATGAAGCCATTTATTATCAAATAGTTGTTTGGCTCCTTTTTAAATCATAATAACAGAAATCACCCAAATGGCCCTGATCAAAAAAGTTTACATATCCTGGAATGTTTGGCCTTGGTACAGACACACAAGGTGATACACACGGGTTAAAATGTCAATTAGAAGTTAATGTCCCACATCTTTGGCTTTTTAAATTGCAATTAGTGTCAGTGTATAAATAGTCAATGAGTTTTTCAGCTCTTACGTGGAAGCACTGACTAGGCTAGATACTGAGCCATGGGGATCAGAAAAGAACTGTCAAAAGTCCTGCATAACAAGGTAATGGAACTTGATAAAGATGTTAAACGACATAAAAAGATGTCCAAAGCCTTGAATAAGCCAGTCATCACTTCCACTAAGAAGTAGAAAATTCAGGGACCTCTTGATACCAAGTCAAGTACAGGTAGACTAAGAAAGATTGCAGCCATAACTGCCAGAAGAATTGTTTGGGATACAAAGGAAAACCCATAGGTATCCACAAGAAAAATACAGGCTGCTCTGGAAAAAGACAGAGTGGTTGTTTTAAAGGAGCACAATATGATGACACTTTAAAAAAAATGAGCTGCATGGTCGAGGTGCCAGAAAGAAGCCTTTACTGCATTAATGACACAAAAAGGTCTGGTTAGGCATGTCAAGGTGTACAGCCAAAGCTCATTCAGTTGTACTTCTATGGATCACAGAAGTGAAATCTGTAGTGAACTCCTGTGACCTGTTTTCAGCTGACAAAGGGCTAAAGTCCACTGCTGGCTGATGTCACAAAGTCAGTCCAGGCTGGGGAAAGATCGTGACCAAATGGCCAAGATCAACCCAGAAGCTTGGACCGACACTTGGCTCAGCATCTCAGTGATCTGCCGAGAGCCTGAGCCAGCTTCTTCCACAGCCCAGTGCTCCAGTGAGCACTGGAGGGGCAGAGAAGATGGCGGTGACAGAGATTATATCCATGCAAAAATAGTCTCAGTGTATATATAATTTATATTACTTCTTTCACTGATTCACAGTATAAATTAACCCATTATAGTAGTGATTATCTGCTGTTTTTGTACCATAAAAAGGCTTTTTTTTTTTTTTTTTAAACCCCATCATGACAGGTGATTAAAAAAAGCATGCTGCTGCTACTAAATATCTTATGCTGGTCATACACCTATCGATTTTCAAATGAGAATATTAGTACTTTTGTTCTTTGTATATTTGATGAATGGATGAATGTCATTCAAAATTTTTCACTTGCTTTTAGCAATCTTAAAATGATTGTAATTTCAGAACAAAAAACAAATACACTGTCCGAAAATTTGTTCGATCGAGAAAGGTGCTATTCTGCTCCTTCAAATTTTCCTGTCACTGTAGTCGAAAATGAACATCAATTTGACCCAACTATTAGGAAATCTTCTTAAAATTAAAAATTTTGAATAAAAAATTTGTGTATGTCCAGCATGGGCGGCACAGGGGCTTAGTGGTTAGCACATCTACCGTGTAGTAAATGGGTCATGGGTTCAATTCCCAACCACGGCGCCTCCTGCATGGAGTTTTCATGTTCTCCCTGTGCTTGCGTGGGTTTCCTCCCGGTACTCCCGTTTCCTCCCACATTCCAAAGACATGCTGGTTGGTTAATTGGCTCATGTCTAAATTGTCCTAATTTCATCCCTGGCCATGCGGGATCTCCTGGTAGGGGTTGGGGAAAGACCTGGCAACCTACCCTGTAAAATAATTGCTAAGAGAATTCATGGTAAAAGTCGCTTACAAGTGACAGTCCATGCAATCGTCAAGGGTCGGATACGACTGAAATGAATAGATAGATGTCCAGCATAAGTGACAGCAGGAGTAAGAAGCTGGTATCAATCTGAAAAGGGAGTCTGTCATGCATAATATATTACAGTCCTGTCTGAAATAACAAGGTTTTTCTTTGTTTTTTCTATTAAATAAAAATGTTGATTTTGATGACAATACCAGATTCAACCTCTAATTGTATATACGTATCTTCTGTGTGTTCTTAGATATTTTGTTCCCTAACCATATAGCTGGTTATTGATATTTTACCACTGCATACAGATATTCATGAATAAACTACTTTACACACTAACTAAATTATACACCAAACTTTTTTTGAGGTTTTTATCCGATTTATCGAAACAATCATCGTCCAACTAATCTATTATGAAAATAATTGTTAATTGCAGCCCTAGTTAGTACCACTTGGTTCACCATACACCCTTTCTACCCACAGCAGCTTTCAGCCTTCCAGAGATTCACAAGCTGCCAGCAGTGGGGCTGGATAATACACCTCTGTCTGCCATCCACATGCAAATACTGGGTGAATTTCATGCACAGGGGCTAGCATGCATGATGCCCTAAAAGAGAGGAGCTGGATACACATTTAACAAAAAACTCAATCACACCCACCTACATAGCTGCATCTCTCTGATGCTGCAGCTGTCCTTTCCTAGCTCTAAGACTGAGAACTGAGCAATCACATGACTGCTGATTATTCAGTTCTCGGTTAACTGTCAGTCACCAGCTCACTGCTCTGTCCATCCAGTGCTCACTGGATTTCCAGGCTGTGGAGGGGGTGGGAGCAGATAGCTCAAAGTCTCAATGGCATGCTGAGAGGCTGAGCCACCTGCCAGTCAGGCATCTGGGTGGATCCTGACATAATTGTCATGATGCTTATAGAGCCTGGATTGGCCCTGTGACAGAAATAAGTGCACTTCTGTGACCCACATGAGTAATGTGGCCAGAAAAGCTTTGACCATACTTTTCCTTTACTTGATCCAAATACAAATTACAGTAAATGCAGATCTGTCCAGCACGTTAAAAAGGAAAAGTTTGGCCATATGGAATTTAGGGCATTTGTTTGCAAATGCAAAATCAATTCTTAAATATCTCTTTTGTGTCTTTGATTACAAGAATTTGGCACCCGCATCTGCATAAATATTGTTCCTATTGCAAGGGGTTCTCATTTCTCATGTTAGATGTTTATTTTATACTGTTAAGCTTGCAGCATGTAGAGTCAGAACATCCCTGACAATTTAGTCAGCACAGTAAAGCATCCATGTAGGGCGGGAGCAGGATTAGCAGGGTCAGAAACTATGGCAAGGATACCTCGCCATCGCTGTCCAAAACACATAAAAAGGCAGCATGTTACTCAGCCCACTAGACTTTACTTATAAATAAAATATTGCTTTAGGGCAAACTGACCCTTTAAGGATAAAATGTGGAGCAGAAAAGCAAAAAACTGAGTGAAACCTTATTAACCCATGAGCAGTCATTACCATAAAAACAATCTATTAATACATGCATATGACCTACTCTCCTGAAGCAAGCACCCAGAATAATTTGTAGATTGGCCTGTCCTGCTTTTGTAATCTAATGGTACTTAAAAGTTTCCTATTTTAATCTACAGCCAGCAATTATTTTCTAAACTACAAAAGCATTCACTTCCTTAAAAACATAGCACCATCGCCTTATGTGATGTTTCTATACAGAATGTCACCAGAAATGTCATGACTGTGCAATTTGCTTTCAGCTTTTCCCAGAATTCTGAACTCAGATTCTGGCAAACTTTCTGCAATTAAGAGTTTGAAATCCTTGTAATGTACAAAAACAACCTTAAAGAAGACCTAACATAATTTGTACATTCCTGTCCCTATGAAACAAAGTGATTGTAGCAGTATTCTTTCCATGTTTCTAAGTGCTTTCCAACACTGGTCATGAGTATAAACCTGCCCCCCCCCCCCCCCCCCAACACACACCTGCGTCCAATATCCAACAACAGCTTTCAAGGGGACGGTTGATTCATAGCTCTGCATTCACACAAGCTGCAACTATGATTCAGCCGTCTTCTTCATAACAGTTGCTGGATCGACCCCAACAGGAGAGGGGCAGGTTGGACCCCATACCTATTATTAGAAAGCACTTAAAATCATGGGACAAAGTAAGTGCTACTACGTGTACTTTGTCCCATAGGGGACAGAAGTGTAAAATAAAAATTATAATGATAAATTTTCTTTAAAGTGGAGTTAAACCCAAAAAACAAAATGTGATTTGTAGCGACTTACTAGGCATAGGATGTGGGATTTGCATTAGTGTTTTTTTAAGCTTTTCCCTTCAAATTAACAAGATAATTCTGCAAATAAACACACTTTCCCAAAGTGTCTACATGTATTCCTCCACTGTATGTATAGTTGCTTGTCAAACAGAATGGGCTTTAACCACTTGCCTACCGGGCATTTTTACCCCCTTTGTGCCCAGGCAAATTTTAAGATTTCAGTGCTGTTGCGCTTTGAATGACCATTGCATGGTCATGCAACATTGCATCCATATGGTATATAGGCAGCACTGATAGGCTGCACTGTTGAGGTGGCAGTGATAGACACTGATGAGGAGGCACTAATAATGCTGCACTGATCTACAGCAATGATGGGCACTGATAGGCGGCACTGACTGGTGGCATTATTGGGTGCAACTGCTGGGCGGCACTGATCATCAGTATCCTGATTATATATAATCATCAGTGCAAATCTGCTGTGACATTTGCCCGTTGTCTCCAGTACTTTCCTCACGCTGTGACAGCATGAGGAAAGTGCTACCGATAACCGGCAACTGTATTTACTTTTTGATCTGCTGTGTCATTGGACACAGCTGATCACGTGGTAAAAGGCCGCTGTGATTGGCCTTTTACCCTGTCATGTGATCAGCTGTGTCCGTAGGACACAGCTATCACTGACAGTGCTGGGTGCACACCGATGGGGGCCCGCGGGGTGTGTATCCTGGGAGGACGTCATATGACGCCCTCCCAGAAAAAGACAACCTTGCTGTAGCCATCATTCGGCTATAACGCAATCAAAAGTGGTCAAACATATCTGACTGTTAATCTCCATTATGTGGAGGATTAATGTCTCTTGTTAACATGCATAGTGTTAAGGCAGTCAATTCCAATTGTGAAACAGCAATATTGTGGCGCCTTGAAAAACAAACCTAAATCAGTGAATAACATCACAAATATATAGATGGTGCCAGACTTAAGCCAGCAAAAAAAGCAGCTGCCCCTAAATAGTGAAATACACTTGTGAAATAAAATTGTGAATAGGTAGGCAATAGATCAATAAAACAGGTGACAAATGATGCCAAAATAATCTCAAAACAACCGAAAGTGACTTAAAGTCTCAAGCGAAATAGAACATATAGTGAGTGACAATCCCATGAAATATTATCCCGCAGATCAAAAGATTTTTCTTTTCCACCACGTACAGGCAATAAGTGAATTGCTCACTCATCAGAAATTATTGACCCCAGTTAAGGTGTTCAAAAAGGGAGCTATGGTCATGCAATAGCAGACAGCCAGCTTCAAGCTCTCATGGACCGGGCCTCATGATCTCCTAATATGGAATAGTGATCCAAGGAACCAAGAATAACGACCCCCAGATAGGTGGTCTCAAAGCTCTGGGTAAACGGATAATGGATCGATTTCCAAACCCAGGCTCTCCTCAAGGTATAGGTAGTGCTCCAAGTAGCTTTTGCTGCTTGGAAGAAATAAAAAGGAGAATTTATTTCTTCCCAGCATGGACCGGCTGAGATTTGATCCATGTATGGGTAGCCTGGTTATACTGAAATCAATCAACGTCCGTACAATCAGCCTGTTTTTTGTATGTGATTACTGCTATAG
This sequence comes from Staurois parvus, assembly GCF_062004578.1. Lineage (NCBI taxonomy): Eukaryota > Metazoa > Chordata > Amphibia > Anura > Ranidae > Staurois > Staurois parvus. Next base: position 15,869,911 of record NW_028318083.1, read on the forward strand.
CACCAGCAGTATTTATTGTGTTCTGTCGGCAGGGCAGAACACAGTTTTGTGGGAGAGATTCCCCCATCAACACAATCGAGCGATGTTCTGTCCTGAAAGCCAAGGTTGCAAGAAAGAAAACTGCTTGATCTATAACTTGTTTACACTATAAGACTAAATATTGCAAATTGGCTTAGAGATGCAGCAAAATGACAAATGCAGTTTAATTTGGCTATAGCACTAACCAGACTTCATTTTCACATGTGTTACAATGCATTAAACTCTGCCCAAATGCTGCCTCTGGTTCCTTCACAAAAAATGCACTTACAACATTTTAACTTGTTCAGTGTATTCAATGGAGATGGCAGGTTGTGACAAAAAGAAGGCAACATGGCCTTAAATTCTTGATGTAGTGCAAAAAAAAAAGTGAACTAGCAGCGAACTGCCCCACAGCCTGCCATTGTTTTAATAATATAGTTTGTTGGCAGGTGGTATACGAACATTAAAAATTTGGTTAAAACACTTGTTTAAGAAGTCCATGTGTTGAGAATTTCAAATACATTGACAGGTAAACAGTAACAGTAAATGTATATGAACTGTATTTCAGCTGTGTATTTAGCTGATTGCTTCAAGTTCCGCTTCTAAATATCTTCAATAATTCCAAAAACTAAGATTCAAAGGCCTAAATGCTGCTCTATGATAAAGAAGGCAAGTATGAACCAGAACAGGTTATCTTCATTCTACAAGAAGAAAGCCAACAAAAACAATTACATTTATCATTACCCAAAGATACGGCTTTAACTGAATAGTTGTGCAGTTAATAATTATTTACAATCTGAAAACGTTACCAGGCTGTGCAAAGAGACTGTAGTATGCTTTCAATCCTTCAACACTTTACAGACTCCAAGCAGCTTCTATCAGTAGTACATTTTATGTGAAAATAAAGTTTTGCTGACCTTTATTAAAGTATATCATGTAATTTCCAAAATTGATGTTCATTTGGCCAGAGAGCAACCATCCAAGCTCTGGTAGGAATTTGCATTATAGGCCTCATGCACATGGGTGGGGGGTGGCTGAAAATATACTGGATTAATGTAAACGCCAATGCCCAGAAGCAACAATGTTTACCTAAGCATGCAAGTACGGCGTGTTTCCCAAACATGAACATTTTGCAATCAGGAAATTTGTATGCGCACTGAAGCATCGGTGTTTACAAGAGTATGGCGGCAGACAGCCATTTACTTGTATGGCAGGCACCTTGGGGAGTGCAAAAATGCCCAGAATCTTACACTCAGTTTCAGCCTTTCACCACCTATGTGCGGTTAGTGATAGTAAATTCTTTTGTTTAAGTTGTGCCTACAATAAGGCTTACCTGTAGGTACTGTGAATATCTCTTAAACTTAGCAGTTTAGAAGATATTCAGAAAGCATGCAACCGGAGACATCATAGCCGTGCCTGACCTTCAGAGCCCATGCCACATCCAAGGGCTCCCCGTGCACATGCCGTATGAAAGACTGTTGCCTGAAAAACTGGAAGAAAGACCGGGTGAAGATGGCAACTCCAGGAAGACATGACAGTGCTGCACTGGAGGGCTCTGTGTAAAGGTAAATCTGTCTTGATGTTCTAGTATGTGATGCATACTAGTACATTATGACCTAAACCTGCACGAGCCCATTGTTTTGTTTTTTGTTTTTCTGGCAGTTTACCGCTTTAATGTGCCAGGTTTCTGGGGTGCTCAAGAAATGCACAAATCCACCTGAAGCTAGTATCACTTATCAAAATGCTGCGATACTAATGAAAAAAAAAAAAGGCCAACATGATGCAGCTGTTCAATTATAGTAATATAGGAAAATTTTATTTTCCCATCAGTAGTCAAGTTCAAAAACATTGAAGAAACAAGGATGACCTTGAGGCTTGAGTTTCATCTCCATTATTTTAATCCCTCTCCCCATTCAATAAGCAGCAAAAGCAACCATCAAAAGTGTCTCAGGGGTCACTGAATATCAGAACAAACCTGAAAGAAAAAACAGCAATAGTATGATTTAACATGAAATGTAAAGTAAACATAAACATAGAGGCTTCTAATACCATCCCGTATTCAGAGGATATATTGATCAAACAATATCTGAAAGCATGCTTGGTTTCTGATCTCTTTATTTTACTGTTGCAAAAACAAAATGTTGATTGCAGCAGAAACAGACTTTTTATGCATATTGCAGTTCTATTATGTAGTACCCAGCAGCAAACATTGATTTCTGAAGTCAAGATTCAACTCATTACTCCAGGTGCTGACATCCCATGAGACATTGGATTTAAACTCTATCTTCCAGCTTTAAGATATAAAGCATCCACCTGAGCCAGATATGTCCAAAACACTTATTAAATTGGACCTTCTAGCATTTTATTGACTTTTACAAGGTTGCCTGTGCATTTCTTACAATGGTTATCTCAGACTAAGAAGATTATGAAACACAGAGGCCAGCTGACACACAAAAATAGTTTACAGACATGGCACAGGCCCCTCTTTCTAGTCACTTCTACATGCTAATCATTCAGCACAGATAAACCCCTATCTGGAATAGTTAGTTGACCCATATATATATATATATATATATATATATATATATATTTATTCAGATTTGTATTCATTGACAAATCATTTAAGTGGTTTAAAAGCGAAAACTATCTTTTCACTAGTTGCCCTTCAGATGATTTATCCCCCTTCCTGACCAGGCAATTTTTCGCGATACGGCGCTGCGTTACTTTAACTGGTAATTGCGCATTCACGTAACACTGCACCCAAATGAATGTCCTTTTTTCTCACAAATGCAGCTTTCTTTTGGTGGTATTTGATCGCCTCTGTGTGTTTTATTTTTTGAGCTATAAACAAAAAAAGGCCAATTTTGAGAAAAAAAACTATATGCGACTTTCAGCTATTAAACATGTCCGGTAAAATAAAAAATAAATAAATAAATAAAAAAAATCAAATTTCAATATAAATTCAAGACAAAATGTATTCTGCCACGTCTTTTCAAGAAAAAAAAAAATCCCAATGTAAATTAATTGGTTTAAGTGAAAGTTATAGCGTCTACAAATGGTGTTATATATACTGGAATTTTGTATTTTTTGTGATACTAGTAATGGCGGCAATCAGCGACTTATAGCGGAAATGCGGCAGGCATTCTGGGTGGAGGGGGGCGGAGGAACTGACTGTCACTGACATCCCCAGTGACACTAATACAGTGATCAGTGCTAATAAAAAGCACTGACACTGTACTAATGGCACTGGGCAGGAACATATGGGGCAATCAAAGGGTTAACTGTGTGCTGTTTTACTGTGTGCTGTGTTTTGCAGTGTCAGCATATTGCTTTACAATACAGCAATACAAAGAGTGCTGGGGCTGACAGGGGAGAGATCTGTATTGTTTACATTCAGGATCACTCTGTGCAATTCTACTGCATAGAGCATGTTAAGTATAAACCTGTTTTTTTTAATATTTGAGTTTACAATCACTTTAAAGTGACTGTAAAGCCTTGATTTTTTAAACAACAAACATGTCACACTTAGCTGCTCTGTGCAATGGTTTTGCACATTACAGCCCAGATCATCCTCTTCTCGTGTGTTGTTTCCCACACCTCAGGGCACGGTGCTCCTGGCTCCTCCCCCCACGGAGTGCCCACTATAGCAAACAGCTTGCCATGGGGGCACTTGTGCAGGATCGCCCCGCAGACAGGGCTAAAGGAGGTGACGCCATCACACAGACCTAGACCCAGAAGCGTGCTGTTGTCAAGTATGAGTGGAGGACTGGATGCTTGTATAGCAGTAATATGTGATTATGCTGGTTTTGTTCTTTTATTCTGTGAGTATTTTTAATCTTAATAAATTGGAGGATGTTTATTTTACTACACTATGCGAGTCCTTACTATCCATTTTAAACTTTGTGGACTTCTTTGAGACCAGGTGTGCAGTGGAGTTCCGTTTGGAGACCCAGAGATATCCCCAGCGTGGATGATATTTAGAGCCTGCGTAACCATCCTTTCATTAGAAGTCATACAATTTGATAATGGGGATCTACGTACACAGTAGTGTCCATTTGGAAGAATTTATTTCCCCAACGACATGTGGTAATTTTTTTTTTTTACGCAATTTTTGGGGGACATTGTTGTGTTGCTTGGAGTTTTTATATGTATATCCAGCCCTTAAAATTTCCTTTTGTCTACTCGCATTGGGCGAGCAGAAATTACATGGGGGGAAAGCAGCATCAGGACTAGAAGTGTATGGGAGTGGCGGCAGCGAGGGCAGTTACAAGCAGCGATCTCCCTGTATGGCTTTCAATGAAGCAGCTGAAAGCCGCAGGAGGGAGAGGAGGAGATGTAGCTTTCAGTTGCTTCATTGAAAGCCATACAGGGAGATCGCGGCTTGTACCTACCTCCACCACCACACCGATCATCCCCAACCATCCATCCAGATTTCAGTTTCTTTCTGGACCCCCCTGTGTGCTCCTCAGTGCCCAGCCCCTCCTCCCATCCTCTACCTCTCCCTGTGCCCGCCCTCCAGTCCATGCAGCTTCTCAGAAGAGGATGTGTGGGCATAAATATTATACAGAGCAGCCTTGTGATGACGGAGCCATGTGAGTCTGACCAACCTTCCTTCCTTGCCCTATACCTCACACTGCTGACCTCTGCACTATGCGTCATTTTGTTTCCCTATTGATGTAAAAGCAATTATTTTCCTTTTATGTTTACATTGCTTTTTGACAATAATGTTAAAGTTGTTGTTAATATTTTTGTATCCTTATTCATCATAAAACACTTCATTTCATGAGATAATTTACGACGGCATGTTTAGGCGCGGGGCAGGGTGGGGCAACTGATGGCGAGTAACTCTTTAAGGCCTGGCTAGTACCTCAGGACTTGAAATTTTGAGCCCTGTATATCTATATATTTTTTTGGGGGGGTCAAATACACACACTGCGTAGTTTGCTAATGTTTTATATATATATATATATATACTATTCATTTGGTATAACAACTCTTGGAGCCAGCTGCTGTGCTATACATTTGATTTTACACCTAAGTGCAGGGTTTTCTTTTATATACTCCTATGCATGCTGCTTCATAGCTGCGGCATGAGATTTAAGGCACTGCTATGCTCAGGAAACATGGGCAAACATACCTGCACCTTTTCTGAAAGTGCACCACATAGTGAGGCTGATTAACAAAAGATTTTGAGCACAATGTCTGTGTTACGGGCAGACCCTGAACAATTGTCAAATTAGGATGTGCAGGTGTACCCAAAAAGTGGCTTTTTCCTACATTTACTTATAAAGGCTGCCTGCATGCAGCTCCAGCAGCATAAACACATAAACACGCTCTTTATTCAGGTTTTAGGGGTCTCAGCAGCCATGTGAAGGAAGCTCACCATATGTTACAATCTGACTACACAATCTTTGTATAATCAACTTTAGACTTGCCAAAACGAAGTAATATGAGGACCTACCTAAACTACCCAATCAATTTGTATCTGGTCTGGCAGACCCGTGCACTACCAACACTGCAGATTGTATGGTGAGTCTCTGTCCCCCTGTAAAGTCCCACAAATGGCTGTAGATTCTGCCAGTAAAGTTCACAAAGTATACTTCATGTGATGGGGTGGCATCAATGCCACACTGCTTCAGAATTCTAAATAGAGCCACCATGTAGGCTGTGGCTGTGTGTACTAAAGCAAGATGATGAAATCTATCAACCTAAAAAAAAGTAACAGCCTGACATATCACATTACTTTGATATTTTTCAGGTTTAATACCAGGTCCTTTGTTTGAGGTTTATTCCTATCTGGGTTGTCTAAACAATAAAATTGTGCAGGAGGTGTGGCTAACAGCAATGTATCTGCAGCTTCACAAGTCTGTAGCTTGTCAATGACTACCCAGCCACACCTAGCCCACTGCTTTCTGGATTGACAGCACAGTCTGTTGCTGAACCCTTCCCTCTATGAGCTGCAGTGTCAGGAAGGAAAGCATGTGAGATGCAAATTATGGAGGATCTGACTCAGTCAGGGAAGGCAAAGGAAGTTTGTTTACTTTTGGAGACTTGTGCTTAACATAGTAATTGGATTTTGGACTTGTTTGAAGTGACATACCTGCAAAAATTGTGCAGTTATTTTTTTTAAAAGGTTAACTTATCCTTTAAACAAAATAAAAGCATCTTGCCCTTAAAAGTAAGGCACATACGGATGTAAACTTTGTTTGATCCAATGTGCCAATTCAGCAAGCATAGACTGCCTGAACAAACTCTCATAAGTTTCATTCTCAGTATCAACACGATGCTGGAATGAAGTATTCCTAATGCTAGACTTATACAAGTAGTCAATTCACAGGATAAGAAGGTGGTTCTGTGCTACTCATGTAGCACATCAGTGATTAGGTAATGATACAAGGTTGGCAAAATTTTCAGTGTTACCTAATCCCAAAAGATCATCTGCCATGCTACATGAAATATTTAAAAATGTTACTACGTCTGCCTGGTACCATGAAAACCAGGTACTTTGTGTAATGCGAGGGTGCATAGGCACGCCTATGCATAGACCTCATAGCTGTATATCTACAGTATGAGATTTAAGCCACTGCTGCCTCTGACTGCTATTCTCAGGGGACATGGAGTGAAAACTGGTGATGTCAATACTGTGCTGCTCAACATTTGTTTAGCTGGAGCCTTTGCCATCAGGGCAACCTCCACAAGGTAGGACAGTAATGAGAAAAGTTGAATTGGAGGGAGAACACATGCAATACTTTTTCTGGGCACAGTTTCCAGAATTCAGTTTCTTAACTTCTTAAAGGGTTTGATACAGTTTGACAGTTACAGTTTAATTGACTTATCTAATATAGCTAGTTTTAGGAAATGTAAAGGTATTGTGTAGTGTGGGAATAAAAGATGTGAGTAAAGGAGATCAGTTAGAGCTGTCAACATTGACAAAAAAAAAACAAACATTATTTTGCACAGGCATGGCATACAATCAGGTTTACTATGTAGGTGAGGTGCATGTGCTTATCTTTCACCCCATTTGTCCGTTGGGGCACCACCAAAAATTGCTAAACTGTAAGATCTAGGTTGAAGTTAGCATACCCCTCAGAACCCTGGCCCCCTTCCTCCATGTGGATGCTAAAGCCCAGTAAATAGTCATTTGAGCACTGCTGCGTTGTTGTGGGGAAGAGAGTTATGCATCACAATACCCAGAAGTACCAGGTTATTCTCAGGGATCAGTGGTAGGCAAGTAAAAGGCACTGGGGGCCAGCTATTGCATGCTATCTTGCAAAACTGTTACTTTGTCTTGAAGGCAAAGCACAGGTTCACATTAGGAAAGGTTCCATATACTGCTACATGGAATTGGTATACCCAGACACTCTGAACAATAAAGCAACTAGGAACCTGGAGGGGTCTGCTTTATGAACCTGGAGCTACCTTGCAGTAGGTGAGCCCATGGGTTCACTCTAATGATCTGGTCTCAGGATCATACTTCTCTTAGAAATAAAATGGTGTGAATATGGTTAAACAGGCCTTAAAGCAGCTGTAAAATCACATATTTAATATACAAACATTAAGGAGTTTTTGTTTGCTCCATTTCTACTGGAAAATGTAGGTTACCAAAGTTGAAAACATCTGCAATTAATAGTTTATTTTGCAAAATGCTTGGGAGAAAAATATGCACAAAATGTTTCCAGCAATTTATTTAAGTATATCAGTACCAGAAAAGTTACCTGAGGACACGCTGTTTGTAACATTTATAAAGTAGCACAGGAATCAGTCCAACACTTACTAAATTACAGACTGGTATGGGAGTAATGCTAGTCATTAGAACGTCCTTCTCCGCTAAAAGGAAACAGTTGACATTTCCTTTGCAATTATGAGATGCAGAGTTGAGATTTTCTTTTTTATATCTATAAATGTTTGGTTTAAAAAGAAAAAAAGATTTATATAGATTAATAATGTCTGAATGTAGAAGAGTGCAGAAAAGTCGTGGATTCCCATGTGACCTGCCAAAACACAGCTGCACTTGGAATGGCCACAGAGGATGTTTGAAAGTTGAAGATTCTATAAATAGACAAATTAGCAGGCGTGGCACCAAACACTTCTTGCACTTACATTCCCTTCTTTAACCAGTATAAAAAGAAAAAAAAAAAACGCACAATCCTTTAGATCCATGAAAAAGTATTTTGTATACCCATATTATATACAAAAACTGAGTGTGTTGCATTGTAAGGATTTAAAGCAGATCCCTCGCCTGAGTGTTAAAAGTACACGCTCAGGTGATACACAGATGAAACAAATCATCCTACATAAGATGTACCTGTTTTCTGCAGCCATTTATCCTCTACATCTGTTCAAAGTGCTGAATTTTTAAAGCTTGTCTGGGAGTTCAGAAAAAAGGGGGCAGAGAGCTGAAACTACTAGCTGCAAAGCTCAGTGAGGAGGGTTCTAAGAGCTGATTGGAGGGCAGGGACACACCCCTTGACACAGCACACATGAACAGGAGCTGGGGCTGCAAATATACTGGAGGTCCCTTCCCTGTCACAATTTTTCTCTTGGTGTCAGGAAAACTTGTCAGAAGTGACTCATGCTGATAGCAGAGGAATGAAGCAACAGACAGAAATGACACTTAATGCTCTTAATTGAGACATGGGGGGCACACAGCAAATCGGTGGTGCGCTGTGTTCCTGGGACACAGTGGATCACCAGTCAGAGTAAAAAGCCAATGACGTCAGCTCTGTCATGTGAACAGCTGTGTCCAATCACAGCTGATCTCATGCAAACAGGGAAATGCCAGTTATCAGCAGTCCTCTCCTCATGCTGACAGTGCGGGAGGAGAGAAAAGCCGGCAAGCGGCATTCCTCAGAGAGGACATCTATACTGATCATCAGGGCACTGATGATCGGTGCCCTGATGATCACTGTAGCCCCATCAGTGCCACCTTTCAGTGCCCATCAATGCCACATACCAGTGTCTACCAGTGCTCATCAATGCCACATATCAGTGCACATCAGAGCTACCTTTCAGTGCCAGTTAGTGCTGCCTATCATTGCTGCTTATTAGTGCTGCCTAACAGTTCCAATCAGTGCCATATATGAGTGCTGCCTTACAGTGTCCATCAGTGATGCCCGTCAATGCCCACAAGTGATGCCTGTCAATGCCCATCAGTGCCTCCTCATCAGTGTCGCCTATCAGTGCCCATCACTGCAGCTTATCAGTGCAGCCTCATTAGCACACATCAGCGAAAGAGAAAAATTATTTATTTACAAAATGTTATATCAGAAACTAAGAAAAAACTTTATTTTCAAAATGTTCAGTCTTTTTTTAGTTTGTTTAGCAAAAAATAAAAACCCCCACGGGTGATTAAATGCCACCAAAAGCAATCTCTGTCTCAAAAAATGATAAAAATTTTGTTTGGATACAGTGTTGCATGACCGCACAAATGTAATTCGAAGTGCGACACCCATGAAAGCTGAAAATTGGCCTGGGCAGGAAGGGGGTAAAAGTGCCCAGTAGGCAAGTGGTTAAAGTGTCAATAAACCTTGAAATGAAGAATCCTATATTTCTGCAGTCACCTGGACTTACAAGATTTGCTGTGTTTTTCACTTTTAAACTCTGCAATTGCTTTGCATTTAATCAACAAAAAGAACGCTCTACCAGTTCCCAGTTCTCCATCCTCATGGAGAGTCCTCTATGTGTTGGCTCCCAGCTGGGACTACAGCCAAGTGTTCCATGTGTCCCCAAAATTCGATAGCAGTAACAGCTTACAGCAACATGTCACTCTTCTGCTCCCCTCTCTTCCAGCAGCTTGAACCTGCACTGTCCAATGGACTGGTACTCCGTAACATGCTCAGTTTGCCCACCAGCCAACCCAGAGGTTCAGGAAAGCAGCACAGAGTGCTCTGGAGCCCATGCCAGCAATTTGTGAACCACAAGTATGTTTAGTCAAAAATATTAACTAAAACATATTGTTAAATGTTTTGTTCTTCCTCCAGAGTGGATTTATTATTTTTTTTTAAATGCATTTACTGCAAGATGCATGTATACATTATGAACCTATTTATGTGCAATTTACTGTATTTCTAATTTCCTTCAGTCTTTTTTTTTTTTTAGCGGTCCAGGGCCCAGATCATTAAATTATGCTATATTTTTGTAACTTCTTACATCACCTTCATGCTTCCTGGACAATAAAACCAGTATCGTTGCACTTGCCAGGATTTTCCCGATGGTCCCATTTCTTATGAACTCCCTCCCCAATTTACAGTTTCAGCAGCACTGCAGAATACAACATAGCGGGACTGGTTTAAAGATGGAATTTACCCACACTCAGTCTGACATTTGCCATTTAATATACTCTAGGAAGATAATATAAAGGTTCAAGTATGCTATACTATAAATATATTAAAATAGATGTAATTTTGCATTCATGAATGCATAACTGAAAAAAGGGTGTTTTTGTTATATTTGCGGTTATCTATGAATGTGCACTGAGTACCTATAGCTACAGTCTGTGTAAACATGCCAACGCAACCACGAATAAATACCCATCTACAAAGACATAGAAAGAGTGCACAGTTGGATTCCATATAATTTAAATAGGCTGCAGCAAGAATTCAAACATGGAAAAATTCTGTAAATTTCAGTGTTCAGAGGTCTACTGAAGAGGAAGATGACCACAAATGATGTATAATATACAGTGGATCATGAACTTTGCCAGGAATGTCTAGTAGATGCTGCCCTCCTCAACCGGGGAAGTGTCGTGAAAACTACAAAAAGAACAAACAGGAGTGCACAAATCTATATAAATACACATACACACACACACACACACATATATATACATACACGGGTCACTAAGGAGCTCAGTGAATTCAAGCGTGGTACCGTAATAGATTGTCACCTGTGCAATAAGTCCATCTATGAACTTTCCTTGCTACTAAATATTCCAAAGACAACTGTTAGTGGTATTATAACAAAGTGGAAGCAACTGGGAACAACAACTCAGTCATTAATTGGTTGGCCATGTAAAATGACAGAGCGGAGTCAGCACATGCTGAAGCGCATGCTGAAGTCGCCAACTGTCTGCAGAGTCAATAGTTAAAGACCTCCAGACTTCGTGTGGCCTTCAGATTAGCACAACAACAGTACATAAAGAGCTTCATGGAATGGGTTTCACAGCCGAGCAGCTGCATCCAAGCCTTACATCACCAAGTGCAATGCAAAGCGTTGGATGCAGAGGTGTAAAGCACACCACCACTGGACTCTAGAGCAGCAGAGACGTGTTCTCTGGAGTGACGAATCACACTTCTCTGTCTGGCAATCTGATGGACATGTCTGGGTTTGGCAGTTGCCAGGAGAACGGTACTTACCTGACTGCATTGTGCCAAGTGTAAAGTTTGGTGGAGGGGGGAATATAGTGTGGGGTTGTTTTTTAGGGATTGGGCTTGGCCCCAAAGTTAAAGTGAAGGGAACTCTTAAGGCGTCAGCATACCAAGACATTTAGGACAATTTCATGCTTTCAACTTTGTGGTAACAGTTTGCGGATGGCCCCTTCCTGTTCCATCATGACTGAGCACCAGTGCACAAAGCAAGGTCCATATAGACATGGATGAGAGAGTTTGGCGTGGAGAAACTTAACCAGACTGCACAGAATCCTGACCTCAACCCAATAGAACACCTTTGGGATGAATTAGAGCAGACACTGCAAACCAGGCCTGCTCATCCAACATCAGTGCCTGACCTCACAAAATATGACTGTGGAAAAAAAAAAAAAAAAAAAAATTAGATATACATATATATATATATATGCGTCAGCTTGTCAATCTAGCTGGGTTGCTAGTTTTTAGTTTATTTCTCTGAGTTAAGAGAAGCAATGTTTACTTTTAGTTTCTGAAAGGAAACAAAGTTTCCGTTAACTCCAGGGAAAGTGACAGCTAATTCTGTGAGCTATAGTGAAGAAAAAAAAAAAAAAAAATTACGGCAATTGCATTTAAAAATCGGCACTGACATACACTTGATTTTGCAAAACAAATTCATAAAAAATTTGTAAACTGAGGTATCATTTTCAAAAGGATTTTCATTCGTAAACCAAAAATGAAGTTAACCGAGGCGTTAGTAAACCGAGGTATTACTGTATATATTATTTTCATATGTGCAACTCAAATGATTTTCTGAAATAAGTATCTTATCTATAGGTGTCAGAGTTGCACACTTTACAGATACATCATAAACCCCTAAAATAATGTTTGCAACGAGCCCTAATTTTTGAAAGCTTCTAAAAAACATTTTTGCATTGCCCTGTGGTAAGCAGATTCAGATATCTCCAGCTACCATTTTCCCATGAAGGTCCAAGTTTCAATTCTGTGTACAAATAAAGATAAACTACAAATAAATAAATAAACTAATTGCATGCACAGTACATACTATGCAGCATGTTAAATACAGTGTATTAAAAGTCAGTTTCCACCAGAGATACCACTGAAAATGTATATTTTGTTTTGCATTTTACTAGCAGAAGGAAAAAAACGGGCTTAGAATACATACTAATTAATCTGAAAATCGATAAATACACGTAGGCCCGAAGCTCATAGATTAAAAACTGAACTGGAGTAGACAACAGCCTGTCAGACAGCAGGGTGTGATCTTCATAGAATAGGCTCCAGTGTCTTTCTCTGGTCTCAAAATGTACTTTGCAGTAAGCCTTTACTTTGGCAAGCTGCGCTAAAAAAGAAAATTAGCATCATTAACATTTGTTGAAAAGAACAGAACACTGTATACTATGCTGTCTCTACCACTTCTCATCAAACGCACATATAATGATAACCTAATTCAAATGAAATGAGAACTACCTCACTATCTGGCCTTACTTTCTGGTCTATTACATTAGCATTTTGGCAGCAATGATGATATAGAGAACAGGAAAAAGGTTTTGGCTGTGTCAACTTATATGTCTTAGACCAAAAAAATGTTGTTTCCACAAGTTCGTGTACCTGTAGAACTACTACTGCATCATATACATTTTTGGTTGCTGGTTCTTTTGCCTTCCCTCTTATGGTATCCAAATGTTGAAAAAGTGAAGGTAAAACTTCAGCATATATCACCAGTAAAAGGCTGCAAAAGGAAAGTGATCGTTTGCTACACCAAGCCAAAGATTGGAAGCCAGTATGCCCTATGCACATACACACTGTATAATTTTAGGTAGTAAATACAAGTCTAAATCAAACATCAATATTATGGAAAATTTACAAGCATTTAACAAACTTCCAGAAAGCTTTCTTCGTGGCCTTAAAAAAAAAAAATCCAGGTATGGATATTTTTACATAGCCTTACTATTACAATTAACGCCTGTCCCTGCCTGCCACTGGGGTCAGTCCAGAAATTAACTGCATGGTGCCTGAACCCCCCTTATCTACGTCCCTGACATTGTCACATTGGTCAAGCTTCTGATTGTTAGGGGCACCCTAAATAAACTTTATAAAGGCTGCCAACACTCATACGGGGACTAGCATTTAGAACTTTCAGACTACACCTGAAGATTTGTTTAAAGAATTCCAGGTATGGAATGAGTATGCTTTGTTTTTCTGCATCTGAAATGCACTTCAAATACAGGTTAGCATGTTCCTCTTTACTTCAATGGCGCAGTGTGGGTGACAGCCCTGAGGCTGCATTTGATCTTCTCTGCATTTCTTTGGATGCAGCTGGTCCTATTAAGTGTTTGACTGCAATGGCTATCTACACCAGCCTGGTGATATAAATAAGATGCTAATTAATAAGTACAGTTAGGTCCATATATATTTGGACAGACACAATTTTTGTTTTTTTTTTCAGGTATTTACCAAAACATATTCAAGCTATAGTTATATAATGGATATGGGCTGAAAGTGCACACTCTCAGGTTTAATTTGAGGGTATGCACATCCAAATTGGAGGAAGGGTTTAGGAATTACAGCTCTTAAGAGTAGCCACCCCCCCCCCTTTTTCAAGGGACCAAAAGCAATTGAACAATTGAATAAAAAGCTGTTTTATGGCCAGGTGTGGGCTACTCCATTATTTCTTCCTAAATAAAGCAAGTAAAAGGTCTGGAGTTGATTCTAAGTGTGGTATTTGCTTTTGGAATTTTTCTCAGCAAAATATTAAAAAACAACATTTTATTTATGATTATATTCCAATTACTTTTGGTCCCACCACCTGGAGAATGTCCTTCACTTGTCTGGATGTTGTGAATGGGTTTTTCTTAGAGGATCCTGTGATCATCCACCACTGTTGTCTTCCGTAGACATCCATGCCTTTTTATGTTGCTGAGCTCACCAGTGCGTTGTTCTTTCCTCAGAATGTACCAAACTTGATTTGTCCACACCTAATGTTGCTGCTCTCTGATGGTTTTGTTTTTGAAGCCTTACAACGGTAAGTTTCACTTGCATGGACAGCGCCTTTGAACGCATGAGGTAGATTCCCAGCAAAAGATTCCAAATGCAAATACCACACTTAGAATCAACTCCAGACCTTTTACCTGCTTAATTGATGAAGAAATAACGAAGGAGTGGCCCACACCAGGCCATGAAACAGCGTTTGATTCAATTGTCCAATTACTTTTGGTCCCTTAAAAAAGGGGGGATGGCTACTGACAGGGATCCCCGCCGCGATGGGCTCGGCGCAGGCACAGTGCACCACCCTGTGTCAGAATGCAGACACTGAGACCTGGCCGTCCGCAGCGAGGGAGTTCGCGCATGCGCAGTAGGGACCGCGGGCGCGCGTGGCACCAATGGCAGCGCAGGGCGGGATATTTAAATGGCCCTGAGCTGTCATTCAGTGCCTTCTGGTCTTTGCTTGTATCCTGTATCTGCAAACCTGTTCTAAGTAAGTTACTGACCCAGATTGTACCTGACCTTGTTACCTTCTCCTGCCCAGACCCTTGCTTTGCCTGATCTCTCTCCTGAATGCCCCCGTTTGGATCTGACCTTCCGTTGCTGACCTGGCGTGTGACCCGACTACTCTCTGCCCGCTGCCTTCTACTGCTCCGTCCCCACTGTTACCGACCCGGCCCGTTTGACCCTGCACTTGCTCAGCCATCCATCCCGACGGGATCACCCGACCTCCTCACATCAGGCTCTTCCCTGCGGGAGCCCCTGGCGAATACCGCTACCACTGACAGGCGTGCTCAGTAGCCACGACCTGGTCTCTGGGTACTTCAAGTCCATCCCCACCATCAGGGGCTCTGGTGAACACGTACCCTGGGGACGTCTGGCCAGTGGAGTGCTAGTGGTACCGCCTGGTGGTCCCTTACAGCTACTCTTAAGAGCTGTAATTCCTAAACCATTCCTCCAATTTGGACGTACATACCCTCAAATGAAACCTGAGAGTGCGCACTTTCAGCCCATATCCATTATATAACTATAGCTTGAATATGTTTTGGTAAATACCTGAAAAAAACAAAAATTGGGCCTGTGTCCAAATATATATGGACCTAACTGTATATTCTTTGGACTTGCATGTAAATATTCCCTTTTTCTCAGTTAAGATTAATGCTAAACTTACATGAGGCACTTTTCTATCATTTCAAATTGCAAAAACTGAACCATTCAAAGCAAATTACCACCAACACACATCAACCAAAGCTGCTCCATGTGATTAGTATCAATCTCCCACTGACCAAAACAGGTGAATGTGCATGCACAGCTTGTCTGAAGTAACACAGGAAAGAAGAGGATCCAGAATCCTCTGCATCTCTTCCATTTTATTTCATGCTTTCTTAAAAAGGTCACATACAGTGTCGGGAACAAAGAAAAGTTAACGCATTTCGTGCATAAAACTAGTGCTTACTCATAACTAGAGATGAGCGAAGTATTCAAAAATTCGATTCGGCTGATTCGGCGAATTCGAGGAATAAATTCGATTCGAGGCGAATATATTCGCTGCGAATTTAACTTATAAAAAGGGTGTTTCTAGGCTTCAGAGAGCCTTTATATTAGTGCAGAACACTGTACCTTTAATTTAAATGCCCTTGGAGTCTGCTGGGGAAGAGAAATAATACTGTCAGTCAGTATGACATGCAGATGAGTGGATCTTAGAATCACCGCACACTTCACTCATTTGGGCAGTCACGGGGCCAAAACCAGAGTGTGGAGCCACAGTGTGGCGGTGGAGGCAGCAGCAATGGGAGGCCATACAGCACCCTATGACAAAATAGAACCCACCAGCAGTGTGAGGAGACCTGAAAGTGGCACATGGCAGAGTGTGGCGATGGAGACAGCAGCAATGGGAGGCCGTACAAGGACCCATGACACACTCTGGACCTGGCAGCAGCATGAGGAGGCGGTACAGGGGCCCATGGCAGATTACGGGCCTGGCAGCAGCAATGGGAGGCCCGTAATCTGCCAGCACCCTATGACAAAATGGAACCCACCAGCAGTGTGAGGAGACCTGAAAGTGGCACATGGCAGAGTGTGGCGATGGAGACAGCAGCAATGGGAGGCCGTACAGGGACCCATGACAGATTACGGGCCTGGCAGCAGCATGAGGAGGCGGTACAGGGGCCCATGACAGATTACGGGCCTGGCAGCAGCAATGGGAGGCCCGTAATCTGCCAGCACCCTATGACAAAATGGAACCCACCAGCAGTGTGAGGAGACCTGAAAGTGGCACGTGGCAGAGTGTGGCGATGGAGACAGCAGCAATGGGAGGCCGTACAGGGACCCATGACAGATTACGGGCCTGGCAGCAGCATGAGGAGGCGGTACGGGGGCCCATGGCAGATTATGGGCCTGGCAGCAGCAATGGGAGGCCCCTAATCTGCCAGCACCCTATGACAAAATGGAACCTACCAGCAGTGTGAGGAGACCTGAAAGTGGCACATGGCAGAGTGTGGCGATGGAGACAGCAGCAATGGGAGGCCGTACAGGGACCCATGAGACACTCTGGACCTGGCAGCAGCATGAGGAGGCGGTACAGGGGCCCATGGCAGATTACGGGCCTGGCAGCAGCAATGGGAGGCCCGTAATCTGCCAGCACCCTATGACAAAATGGAACCCACCAGCAGTGTGAGGAGACCTGAAAGTGGCACATGGCAGAGTGTGGCGATGGAGAAAGCAGCAATGGGAGGCCGTACAGGGACCCATGAGATACTCTGGACCTGGCAGCAGCATGAGGAGTCGGTACGGGGGCCCATGGCAGATTACGGGCCTGGCAGCAGCAATGGGAGGCCCGTAATCTGCCAGCACCCTATGACAAAATGGAACCCACCAGCAGTGTGAGGAGACCTGAAAGTGGCACATGGCAGAGTGTGACGATGGAGACATGGGCCCCCTGGCCACGCTTGACTTTCTGGCCACATAGTCGACATACGGCTACGTTTACTTCCTCGGGCGGCTTGAAAAATTGCCACACCGCCGAGTAGGAAACTTTGCCCCCGATACTCCTCACTGGCTGACTGCTACTTCCTCCGTGCACACCGGCACCACTACTGGCCGTGGTGGTAGGCTGCAGTGGAGCTGGTGCTGTACTCCGTGGCCGTTTGCCTCCACTGACACTGCTGCGACCCTGCTGCCTCCTGGGCAACCCACCGACTGTTTTGCTCGCTGCCAAGCTGCCACCCTCTTCTCCTGATGATGCGGAAGCAATAGCCTGATGACGACGAGGCTGCCAAGTGCGATCAGCCTCATCATCATCAATTAGGGTCTCCGCCTCACTACTAGCCCCCTCGGCTGCGTGTGGGTAAGGAGACAGACCTGTCTCTAGACCGGCTACCGAACCACTCTCCTCGCCAGTACTTCTTCGCCTGGCTGCTGAAGAGGCGGATGTCTCCCCCCGTTCCTGACCGCCCTCTGTTAGCTCTTCCTCACTGTACAGTGGGGCTGAGCCCACAGCATGCGATACTTCGCTTGGTGAGGGAACACCAAAGGACAGGGGCAGGTAGAGGACACGTGATTTCATTGGGCTTGCTCCTGGGCCATGCCAACTAACGGTTGTGTCTGACGTACCCACCGACCATTGGCTGTAGGTGTCAGAGGTGACCTGGGAAGAGGAAGACGACCGAGCCAACCAATCGATGACGGCAGGGTTGTCGGTGGAGACACGACCGCTGGATGACACCGGGAGCACTGGCCTCTGGCTGCGACTAGTGCTGCCACGTCTGCTCGCTACTGAAACATTGCCTCCTCTGCCACTCCTCTGCGTGTTGTCTGACATACTCTTTAATTCAACAACTCTGTGTCTGTCCCCCAGTAACAACTCTGTGTCTGTCCCCCAGTAACAACTCTGTGTCTGTCCCCCAGTAACAACTCTGTGTCTGTCCCCCAGTAACAACTCTGTGTCTGTCCCCCAGTAACAACTCTGTGTCTGTCCCCCAGTAACAACTCTGTGTCTGTCCCCCAGTAACAACTCTGTGTCTGTCCCCCAGTAACAACTCTGTGTCTGTCCCCCAGTAACAACTCTGTGTCTGTCCCCCAGTAACAACTCTGTGTCTGTCCCCCAGTAACAACTCTGTGTCTGTCCCCCAGTAACAACTCTGTGTCTGTCCCCCAGTAACAACTCTGTGTCTGTCCCCCAGTAACAACTCTGTGTCTGTCCCCCAGTAACAACTCTGTGTCTGTCCCCCAGTAACAACTCTGTGTCTGTCCCCCAGTAACAACTCTGTGTCTGTCCCCCAGTAACAACTCTGTGTCTGTCCCCCAGTAACAACTCTGTGTCTGTCCCCCAGTAACAACTCTGTGTCTGTCCCCCAGTAACAACTCTGTGTCTGTCCCCCAGTAACAACTCTGTGTCTGTCCCCCAGTAACAACTCTGTGTCTGTCCCCCAGTAACAACTCTGTGTCTGTCCCCCAGTAACAACTCTGTGTCTGTCCCCCAGTAACAACTCTGTGTCTGTCCCCCAGTAACAACTCTGTGTCTGTCCCCCAGTAACAACTCTGTGTCTGTCCCCCAGTAACAACTCTGTGTCTGTCCCCCAGTAACAACTCTGTGTCTGTCCCCCAGTAACAACTCTGTGTCTGTCCCCCAGTAACAACTCTGTGTCTGTCCCCCAGTAACAACTCTGTGTCTGTCCCCCAGTAACAACTCTGTGTCTGTCCCCCAGTAACAACTCTGTGTCTGTCCCCCAGTAACAACTCTGTGTCTGTCCCCCAGTAACAACTCTGTGTCTGTCCCCCAGTAACAACTCTGTGTCTGTCCCCCAGTAACAACTCTGTGTCTGTCCCCCAGTAACAACTCTGTGTCTGTCCCCCAGTAACAACTCTGTGTCTGTCCCCCAGTAACAACTCTGTGTCTGTCCCCCAGTAACAACTCTGTGTCTGTCCCCCAGTAACAACTCTGTGTCTGTCCCCCAGTAACAACTCTGTGTCTGTCCCCCAGTAACAACTCTGTGTCTGTCCCCCAGTAACAACTCTGTGTCTGTCCCCCAGTAACAACTCTGTGTCTGTCCCCCAGTAACAACTCTGTGTCTGTCCCCCAGTAACAACTCTGTGTCTGTCCCCCAGTAACAACTCTGTGTCTGTCCCCCAGTAACAACTCTGTGTCTGTCCCCCAGTAACAACTCTGTGTCTGTCCCCCAGTAACAACTCTGTGTCTGTCCCCCAGTAACAACTCTGTGTCTGTCCCCCAGTAACAACTCTGTGTCTGTCCCCCAGTAACAACTCTGTGTCTGTCCCCCAGTAACAACTCTGTGTCTGTCCCCCAGTAACAACTCTGTGTCTGTCCCTCAGTAACAATTCTGTGTCTGTCCCTCAGTAACAATTCTGTGTCTGTCCCTCAGTAACAGTTCTGTGTCTGTCCCTCAGTAACAGTTCTGTGTCTGTCCCTCAGTAACAATTCTGTGTCCCTCAGTAACAATTCTGTGTCCCTCAGTAACAATTCTGTGTCCCTCAGTAACAATTCTGTGTCCCTCAGTAACAATTCTGTGTCCCTCAGTAACAATTCTGTGTCCCTCAGTAACAATTCTGTGTCTGTCCCTGAGTAACAATTCTGTGTCCCTGAGTAACAGTTCTGTGTCCCTGAGTAACAGTTCTGTGTCCCTGAGTAACAGTTCTGTGTCCCTGAGTAACAATTCTGTGGCCCTAAGTAACGATTCTGTGGCCCTAAAGTCTCTTTGGCCCTAACTCTGTCCCTAATACAGAGAGGTCTGTCTCTCTTGAATGACCGGAGGCTAATGGAGAATTCTAAGATGGTCGCAATTTATAGCTCGACTATTACACAGTGCTGGCTGGCTGCTGATTGGCTAATGCGATCACATGTCATGAATGAATGCATTATGGGTCAGCGCGCCTTGTCTGTGCGCCTTCCCAGAGATCCCCGCTCCGTCGCCACACATGTCGCCGCCATTTTTGGAAAATTTCGATTCGAGCATTCGAAGTCTGCTAATTTTCGGATTCCTAATCTTCGAAACGAATTCCACTTCGCCAAGTTCAATTCGCTCATCTCTACTCATAACCTCAGAGATAAAGAAAAAACATATATACACTCCATACAAGTACAGGAGCGCCCTCTCCTGGTCACGGAACTCCTCCCCACCATGGGAGTTCCACAATCAACCAAGTGGCGCAGCTCCCAGTACCCATTGATCATATAATCATATTGTGTAGCATCAATTTATTCAAAAACAAAACACCATAAGAAAACCTCCATGCACCCATGTATAATGCAAATGATATTAGAAAGACAGACGGATAACCCAAATAGATGCATGGACCCTAACCTGGTGAATCCACACTCATATTACAATCCTTTAAAAACACACCACATGTATATGAAATAAAAACAAACAATCAATGCCATAACCTACAGACTCTCATGATAAATCTACAATATAAAAAAAAAAAAAAAAAAAAAAAAAAAAAAAAAAAAAAGAAGAACTCCCATGGTGGGGAGGAGTTTCTTTTTCATGAAAGCATCAAATAAAGAGGAAGAAATGCAGCAGATTCCAGATGCTCTTCTTTCCTGCAATCTACCACCAACAGTTTTGATCAAAAAACTACTCAGGAGTGGCTAGTAGTATATTGTATCTGTTCAGTCATTTTTCTGGTATATGTTGCTGGTAACCGACCACACATATCAAGCTGGAATAAAAATCGTTCCATGCTTCAGACCAGCAGTTCTAGATGCAATGTTGTCTATAAATGCATAAAGAAATGATTTGTGGAATTCCACCAACTAGCCGTGACAGCCTTATTTTTTGCATTTATGATGGAAGTAATGAGATGTACAGTCAGGTCCATAAATATTGGGACATCGACACAATTCAAACATTTTTGGCTCTATACACTACCACAATGGATTTGAAATGAAACAAACAAGATGTGCTTTAACTGCAGACTGTCAGCTTTAATTTGAGGGTATTTACATCCAAATTAGGTGAACGGTGTAGGAATTACAACAGTTTGCATATGTGCTTCCCACTTGTTAAGGGACCAAAAGTAATGGGACAGAATAATAATCATAAATCAAACTTTCACTTAATACTTGGTTGCAAATCCTGTGCAGTCAATTAAAGCCTGAAGTCTAGAACGCATAGACATCACCAGACGCTGGGTTTCATCCCTGGTGATGCTCTGCCAGGCCTCTACTGCAACTGTCTTCAGTTCCTGCTTGTTCTTGGGGCATTTTCCCTTCAGTTTTGTCTTCAGCAAGTGAAATGCATGCTCAATCGGATTCAGGTCAGGTGATTGACTTGGCCATTGCATAACATTCCACTTCTTTCCCTTAAAAAACTCTTTGGTTGATTTTGCAGTATGCTTTGGGTCATTGTCCATCTGCACTGTGAAGCGGCGTCCAATGACTTCTGAAGCATTTGGCTGAATATGAGCAGATAATATTGCCCAAAACACTTCAGAATTCATCCTTCTGCTTTTGTCAGCAGTCACATCATCAATAAAGAAAAGAGAACCAGTTCCACTGGCAGCCATACATGCCCACGCCATGACACTACCATCACCATGCTTCACTGATGAGGTGGTATACTTAGGACCATGAGCAGTTCCTTTCCTTCTCCATACTCTTCTCTTCCCATCACTCTGGTAAAAGTTGATCTTGGTCTCATCTGTCCATAGGATGTTGTTCCAGAACTGTGAAGGCTTTTTTAGATGTCGTTTGGCAAACTCTAATCTGGCCTTCCTGTTTTTGTAAACCCCAATGGTTTACATCTTGTGGTGAACCCTCTGTATTCACTCTGGTGAAGTCTTCTCTTGATTGTTGACTTTGACACACATACACCTACCTCCTGGAGAGTGTTCTTGATCTGGCCAACTGTTGTCAAGGGTGTTTTCTTCACCAGGGAAAGAATTCTTCGGTCATCCACCACAGTTGTTTTCCGTGGTCTTCCGGGTCTTTTGGTGTTGCTGAGCTCACCGGTGCGTTCCTTCTTTTTAATAATGTTCCAAACAGTTGATTTGGGCACGCCTAATGTTTTTGCTATCTCTCTGATGGGTTTGTTTTGTTTCTTCAGCCTAATGATGGCTTGCTTCACTGATAGTGACAGCTCTTTGGATCTCATCTTGAGAGTTGGCAGCAACAGATTCCAAATGCAAATAGCACACTTGAAATGAACTCTGGATCTTTTATCTGCGCATTGTAATTGGGATAATGAGGGAATAACATACACCTGCCCATAGAACAGCTGAGAAGCCAATTGTCCCATTACTTTTGGTCCCTTAACAAGTGGGAGGCACATATGCAAACTGTTGTAATTCCTACACAGCTCACCTGATTTGGATGTAAATACCCTCAAATTATAGCTGACAGTCTGCAGTTAAAGCACATCTTGTTCGTTTCATTTAAATCACTTGTGGGGGTGTATAGAGCCAAAAATGTTAGAATTGTGTCAATGTCCCAATATTTATGGACCTGACTGTAAATAGATTCTGTGGTAAGAAATTATTTTAACCTTTTCCCATCCACAATCTGTGTAACAATGGTCCCATACATATACCCCGTGTTGAGGATGCATTAAACGTTCTCCCCTATGACAGCCAGCAAAAGATACTTTGTGTGGCTGCTAGCTCTCAATCCCACTGATCATCAGGAACCATTCCCATTCATGTGATCAATGTATCAGATATGACACAATACTGACTGGAGGCTCCATTGACAAAAATGAAAGCATTCAGCCAGCAGATGAACATTGCCACTTTCTGGCTGCACATTTATTGTCAAATATTAAAAACAATTAACAAAAATAAAACCCACAGGATTTTGTGCTTACTTTAAAATCCTGTTCTTGAAGTCCAGGATGTCTTCAACCTTCGAGTTATACTGCTACCTACAGGGGGTTTGGATGCTGGCAATTTTGGAGCAAAGCAGTACAGTCAACATGTTCACAAAACAGCTTCTATGAGACCTGGATCCCTCAATGGACTGCAGGAAATTATAAAGTGAGTACATAATTCTATTTTTTTCTGAGTCCAGTAAGGAACCCACAATTATTAAACTGTCAGATGTCCAAAATCAGTCCAACTGAGGGGTGGGCAACATCGCAAACACAGCTAACAAGCTAATGTAAACAGGAGCTCAAAGAACAGCTTGAAGGACATGATGGCATTAGAAGAGGCAGAAATGTCCCCCTGATAAGAACTTAAAGAACATGTGACTTGGCAGTCTTGCAAATCTGGAAAAAAAGAGGCCTTATGCTGGAAAGTCCAAGAGGCAATCACAGATCAAGTAGAATGAGCCTTAAATTGTATTTTAACTTCCACTGTTTGTTTTATGTTCACATTCACACAGCGTACCTAAAAATATTTTGAAAAATATCCCCTACACTTTAAAATTGATTCTTTGGAGCAATTTGTAGACACTATAAACAGCTTATATATCCTTCAACAAATAGTATGGATGTGGAGGATAGGGAAAAAACTTAGGATAGTTGTTTTTTACGTGCTTTAAAGGATAAGTTCACCTTTCAACAAAAAATAATAAATGCACATTTTTTTGGCAGGCAAAACAAATATGCATTTATTTTTTGTTTTGGGAGCCTGTAACGCATGGCACCAGTGATCAGCAAATCGCTGATGCCATGCAGGTCTCCTGCAGACCTGTCAGAGTATCTGCTTGCTCGTACGGGCAAGAAGATACTTACTGACAGGAAGAATCAATGAACTACCACAGCGCCGTGGTAGTTCGCTGAGAACCAGGGGCGGATTGACCATTCGAGCACTCGGCCACTGCCCGAGGGCCCGGGGTCAGTAGAGGGCCCCATGAAATGCCCCTGGTATCTTTTTTATAGGCTTTTTTGAGTGTGGGCTAGGACACAGGGGCCCCATGAGTTATCAGTCCACCCCTGCTGAGAACTATAAGCCAATGGCCACTAAAGCTGTCAGGACTTGTAGTTTTTCATTCACAGAACACTGTGGGTAGAGACTCGCACAGCACGCTTTTATAAAATTTTGACAGGTAGCAGTGGAGAAGATCACCCATTGTCAAAATGGAGGATCGGAGGGGAGTGGGGGTCAGTCATTTCACAACATGTTAAATCCTGAATATGGGTGCAACATGTTATGAAAAGTGACAGCGCTGAGCAAACTGTTGGCGCTATATAAATACTGTATGACGGTTTGACAAAGCAGTCTTTAGAAAAGATCTCCAACCACTTATCAGTCGAGTCCTTAAAAGGTAGGTGCATCCTTCACTGACATGGTAGTCACCTTGTAATCCAGAGATATGACCACATTCAAGGTGGAAATGATCACTTCTGAACAAAATCTTTACTGAAAGACTGCAAAGCCATCAAACACATAGGGGGAGCAAACAACTAATATTTGTGTGCTTCCAATCAGCATAGAGAAACAGTAGAAAAAGCAGGTGGCAGATGGAATCTTAAATGACCCAAAACTAGAAACTGTGCTGGTAGAAGCAAACAGACTGATCCTCAAGTTTCAGATTGGAGCACACTGCATCAACAAGAGGAGAAACAGTCATTTAAATTTGGGAGTAACAGCAATAGCCTGCTACTACTCAGGGTAAGCTCATCAGTCAAGGAATTGCATGTTTCTGACGCTGATGGCTCAGACACTGCTAAGGCTGTGACTATATCAGACACAGAATTAGCTGGAGGGAGCCAAGCAGTATGTTTGTAGCCTCTGCAAATCAGTCAGCAAACAACCGAGTCTGGCACAACCGTAGTAAAAACCTAAGCCGAAATAACAGAACACCTGACTGTAAAAAGGGGAGAGACTAATACTAGAGGGCAGCATGAATCCAGGCTGCAGGTGTCCGCACCATCATCGGGCAAGCTGCACCAGGAACAGCTAGGTTGAACCCATGTTGCAGCTTCACCCTGGTTAGGCAATGTACATGCTCAGGTTAAGAAGTAAAGCCTTAAGTACTCACTAAACCTGGAAAGATGGTAATAGGTGTAGAGCCAGGACGAATGTGTCAGATGGCCAAAGGTGACCAAAGTCACTGAAGCTGTAAGCCCTTCCTCTGCAAAGCTGGTGGGAAATGGGGAATAATGGTGTCCAGCAGTCAATAAAAATGAGGGAATGACTGGTGCTCAGCCGAGAGAAGCAAATGTGCTCCATGCAGCAGAACCAAAAAGGTCACTTCCAGGCTAGCCCCACAATTCAGAGTCCAGTAGCATGCAGATGCAGTGCAATCCAACACTCTACTAAGGTCACCTGTGCCAAATTGCTGCAAAGCAGAGGGGGAACCTCCAGCAGTGGTATAAAGTCTTGGGTACTCTATCTGTTCAGGATTATATGAGGGTGTCTGGAAGGGCGAGTCTGGTTTCCCACTGATTGTTTTCTTCCTTCTTTTCTTTATTCCTTTTCTTTCCATAAACATGGTAGCCATATGGTTTATGATACCACGGATTCCTTCTACTTCACATCATTCTGGGTATCTACAGGAAGATAATCATGCTTGGATATCGTTGGGGGGTTTTTTTTTGTTTTTTTTTTTAACATTTACCCTCAGTGGTCTTAGAATCTACAGTAATAATGCCATAAGGCTGAAATGTATACCAAGCTTAATTCTTTCACTGGAATGCGGATGATCTTGATGTATGCTACTTGGATCACTGCTATGTAGTTTGTATTATTAATATTGTATATATGCTTCCTCATTCTCATTTTTGATGTTTCATCCTACTTTATTTTGCCATTGTAATTGTTATTCTTGAAAGTCTCTACCCTTGTAAAATATTAGGTTAGTCTTTACAACAGCAGAGCTGAGGAAAAAACATCCATCCTCCAAGGATACTAGCAAAAAACTGAGGCATGCTGGCAGTAGAAGGGTTATACTAGGCTGGCCCATAGTTATTTTTGTCAGTGTCCAAACCTACTGCAGGTGGCAATATAACACAAAGAGTTATGACTTTATGTATCCCTTAATGAATAAGACATCTTTTTTTACATTTTTCAACCTCAATTTGTTTTTAAATTAAAGCTGTGTATCAACAAAAACCGTATATGTCCTTAAAGCAGAACTTCAGGACAAGCAAATAATGTCTAAAACAAGAGGCATGTGTTTTCTTACTTAAATCTTAGTGTGCTTTGTATATTACGTACCAGATCTATGCAGTGATCTAGCGTGAAAGGGTGCACAGGTTGCAGGTTGACTGGTCTTGACACCCCCCCATAGTTGTCTACAGGCACACTGTAGTAAGTGGCACCTGCTGGGTCTATCCCACAGCTCTGCTCTCTGCACAGACTATGTGCAATACAGTGAATAAACCACTACTTTTACAAGGTATTACTAATAACTGGTTTTGCAAAGGCATCTGCTGATGCACAAAGTGGATTTATAGTCTTTGTGGCTTGAGCAATTTATGTGGCTGAATAAAAATTATGTATGGACATTAATCCATTTTTTTTTAAGTTAACAGACACATGCCATCACTAAATTCAGCCTGGGCATCTATGATCTCTGATCACAAAAGGGTTAAACAACTATCAAAGAGAATTTGACAGAAGAACTACAAAAGTATATTAAATGACATGTACAAACATACTTTAAATTTCAGTCACCTTTCCCACACAGATACAGAACCAAAATACTGCCAAAAGCAGACTCTTAATTATTATATACAGATAAGAGTATCAAACAAATGGAAGTCAAATATTATGCAAATTGACAACATTTGAAAGACGTACAATGCAGGGTTAAACTTTGGACAGAATGTCAACATGCAAATATTATGCAAATCATTGGACTAGAAACTTAACGATAAGGCACGATCACATTCTGTCTTTTCTTGCAGGTTCCCATGTTTTTCATACACTAGAATAAAGCTCGTCATCCCATCACAATAATAAAGCATTAAACAAATGCAAACAACACAAAACATGAAAAAAAGTGAAAAAGAAAGCCAAGTTGTTTTCATTTTGGAAAGGGTTTGCATAACGAATAGTGGATTTACATGCATGGTACACATTGCATTAGGCAGGGGAATTGATATTAAAATGCCAGAGTTTATCAGCATGATCTTTTTCAGTATACAGATTATGTAAAAGGGAATGATTAACCCCATATAATCCCCACACAAATGTACATACAAAAAAAAAAAATAGAAAAAAAAATCCTAAAGCTTCTCTGAAAAAGCACAGTTCTACTTTTGTTG
Source organism: Staurois parvus (assembly GCF_062004578.1). Lineage (NCBI taxonomy): Eukaryota > Metazoa > Chordata > Amphibia > Anura > Ranidae > Staurois > Staurois parvus. The sequence goes on from NW_028318083.1 coordinate 15,897,449, forward strand.
GTAGACACAAATTCAGGAAAATGCAAGAAAACAGACTGAAAGCACAAAACAAAACAATCTAGGGAAAAAAAAGCATTTCCTTCAGGCTCCATGTACACTAGCTTTTTTTGTAAGCTCTAAAAACGCTGGAAACAATGCTGGATAAACAAATGTTGGTAGTAGTGTTTAGAAGTGTTAGTGTTTTATTATCGTTTCTACAGTACATGTAGGGGAAAAAAAAAAGCTAAAAAAAAAAAAATATGTTGTTAGGAGCGTTTTAGTAGTGTTTAGGGTTTTTTATGGCTCCAAATGCTGAAGATTGAAAAAGGCTACTAGCCTAAAATAGTATGCATGGACACATGGGATAACACTATTCAGTTTCTAGGAGCAGAAAAAATGCTAAGAACAGCTTCTAGGAGCTTAAAAAAACACTAGTGTGTATGGAGCCTGTTTTATGTTTCCTTTTTTTTGCAGAATCTAAACCTTGGCCTGCATTTTATGCCCCTAGCGGAAAAAATGACCAGCAGGGAGCAGATAAAATCAACTATGTGATCAATCTTTTATATAGATTAAAAATTATTATTAAAGGTGCCAAGCGAAAAAAATACATTGGTGTATAATATGAAGCTGCCCCTAATAGGGTGAATAACCACACGTGTAAATAATGTAAATAGACAGGCACCACATATAAAATGTGCATATACCGGTACTTGTAAGAGGCTTGTTTCACAACATGTCCCTAAATCAAACCATAAAATTATATTACACCTAAAAAGGTAAGCGCTATATTCCCACTACCTTTGCAAAAAACATAAAACACAAAATCAATAAAAGTCCATAGCTGAATTTAGATTTAGGAAAAGGTGACAGTCCTTTCAATTTCTTTATGCTGTGACCCACACAAGGAAAGTGACATATCTTCATCACGTGCTGGCAAGCAATATAAAAATTGCTCACTCACCAGACCTTTTGACCCCATTTTGATGCCAGATTGCTCTGATAAACTGTCTGGTTTATCTGAGTGGTCTGGCATCAAATCTCCATAAGAATTAGCCCATATCAAACACCACAGAACTATCAGAGGCATGCTGGGAGTCCCAATACCTTAGCTTATGGCCTCCAAGATTGTAAGAAAGAGCAGGGCCCTCAAACCCCTCGTGTATTGTTTTGTTACTGTATTGTCTCATGTACTGTCCCCCACTATAATGTACAGCACGGTATATAAATACTGCATAATAATAATATATACGGAGAGCTGCAGGAGGGGAGTAAGTGCCTGAGAGAATGGTCTCCTATATAACCAAAAAGCACATCTGACCACCTTAATGGGGGTCAAAAGGTCTAGTGAGTAATTTTTATATTCCTTGCCACCACGTGGTGAAGATATAAGTCACTTTCCTTGTTTGGGTCACATTTTCTAAAATCTAAATTCACCTATGGACTTTTGATTTTGTGGGGGGTTTTTTTGTTTTATGTTTTTTGCAAAGGAAATGGGAATATAGCACTTACCTCTAGGTGTAATATAATTTTATGTTTTGATCTAGGGACATGTTGTGAAACAAGCCTCTTATAAGTATATGCACATTTTACATTTTATATGTGGTGCCTGTCTATGTACATAATCTTTTATATAGGACTGCTTGAGCGATTACGTGTAGGCACAGTTAGCTGAGAGAGCTGGTAGCCTCTTATTGCTGTACAAGCCTCCTATTTTGCAGGTAAAAAATGTGCATTTGTTGTTTTCTTTTTTTCTTTTTAGGAGCCTGTGAAACAGGGGTGCTCAACCTGTGGCCTTTGAGGTCCTCTGATGTGGCCCTCCACCTCAAACCAGGAAAGTGCACTTCTATTATATCCTGCGAGTTTGGTGCGCTTTCAGAAAGGGCACCACACCCGAAAGATATAATAGAAGTCTATGGCAAAGTGCAGCAAACAGCTTTATAGTGGCTTTAGAACAGTAAAAGCTCATTTACATTTGCAGTTCGGGACGTTTTTACTACACCTCTCCAACCACTGGTGTAGTGTCAGGGGTCACAATGGGACCTTGCTACATACTCCAGAGGGCCCATACGGCCTCCCTGTCACATTCTGGTTTACACTTGAACAGGAGGGGCGGCATATACAGGAACTGATCCTCTCCATTTTCTTTCTGCAACCGCTGAAAGCCAGCTTCTCTTCTCCCTCCTGCCAGCATTCAACAGCTGTAGGATCTTCAAGAGGTTGAGCACATGGTGATCACTGGTGCAATGTCAGGCTCCTACAGATTGTCTTTGTAGCTGTCTGCACATATTTCCAATAAGCGCAGGCACTTACCTAACAGGAAAATCAATGAACTACCATTAGCGACCTGGTAGTTCATGGAGAACAAGCCATCAGCCACAATGGATGACGATACTTACAGGCATTCATTCACAAAATTCTGCTCTTTTTGAATTTTGGCAGTGGGTGCTTGGAAGAAGATCCCCGCCCCGCTGTAATGGGGGGCACGTAGGAGGCAGGTGCTGAACATGTTGCATGTTACACCCTAAATATGAGTGTAACATGTTCACAATGCTGAACATATCCTTTAACCTCCTTGGCGGTATTCCCGAGTGTAGCTCGGGGTAAAATTTCAGTACCAAGAGCAGTAACCCCGAGCTACACTCGGGCTTACCATGCGGCGTTGCTCAGGGAGTCCCTGCAGCACTTACCTTGTCCTGCGCTCCCGCGATATGTCCCCTGCAGCGTCCCCGGCCATCTCCTCCGGCCGATGCCGGCATCCGGCTTCCGTGTTCCGGTCCCTGTGACATCGGGACGTACGGGCGCCGGAACCGGCGGCAAATTTGAAATTTTAAAAAATGACTTTTTTTAAAAATGATTATTATATAATAAAACATTGCTGTTTCAATGCATTTCACATATATTTTGTCCCTCCTGCTTTGTCCTGTGCCCTGCCTACATTTTGACTGTTCTTTCTGCCTGGAAACTTAGAAAAGTCCATGGCGTCCAAAAAGCGTCCCTTTATGTCAAAAGCGGTTGTAGACCAGCTAGAGAACAGCGATAGTAAATTAGAACCACTTGCAGAATTGACTGATAATGATTCGTGGGGAAATTCGTCATCAGACACTGAAAACGATTTTGCGACTTTGCTCAGCGATGTGCGAATTTGCCTCTGTATTTCAAATTTCAGTGTTTTTGGTTTGATTATATTATTGAATTAAATATATTATTTTTTATGATTATTTATTAAATTATAATTTATGATTTCGTGTTTCAAGTTTTATCATATCCGGAATGTTTACTAGACTCTTGTTCGGACAGATTTCAGTGAGTTAATCCTAAAAATTACAGCCTACAATAAAAAAACTACATATTTCCATGCAAAAAAAGGTACCGCTTTCAGCACAAAAAAAAAATCAGAAATAATCATACCGCCAAGGAGGTTAAACGTTTAAACCAAACCAGTTGCATTCAAGGCATTCCATGAGTGATAACTGTCACAGTTGCTTGCACTCTCAACTGAATGGTCAAGCAAACAAATGGCTAGTGTCATCACTAACCACATGTGTGCCACCAGTGCAACTGCAGAACAGAGGCTAAGAAGTCAGCTTCCTTGGCTCTACAGCAGTGGTCTCCAAACTGTGAACCAGGGGCTGAATGCAGGCCTTTGCTTGCTTTTAACCGACCCTCTCACTGATACAAGACACTTATTCCTCCCACTGACACCAATGATGGGACACTATTCCTCCCACTAGTAATAATGGGGCGCTATTCTTCCCACGGATACCAACAATAGGGCATTATTCCTCCCACTCATACCAATGTCTGGCTCCCCCCTAAAGTCTTAAGGACAGTAAATTGGCCCTTTGCTTATAAAGTTTCAAAATTTGGAGACCCCTGCTCTAAAGGATAGAATGGTTTAGTTCTGCTCTAACATCCAAAATTCCATGATTTTCAATTTCTGAGGAAAGTGTAAAACTAGTGCTGGACCCATAGGGTATATTCTTGGTATTATGGTTCTCTTGAAGTATTTATGCAGGTGATCTGGTTCATGGGCAAGCAACTTCTACACCCCACAGGATCTCCACTGTCCCTTTTGGCTTGTAGTGTAATGTAAGAAAAATGGAAATTGAAGTACCACACTATTGCTAAGAGTTCCAGATACACCTTTATTCCAATAAAATCCACGGGAACAAGCTGTTAAATCAACTTCTGACATGGCCTGTGCTTGCAATCACACTGGCACAGTCCACTTCTAGTCTATTCATACATTGGCTACTTTTTGGATGGTCCCTCTGACTGTTATTGGAATAACGTATCTGGAACTATTAGCAGTGGTGTGCCACTTTAGTTTCTAGTTTGTTTTTTTACCATGGTTTTCATTTGACAGTTTAAGCCTGAGCATAGTGTCACGTGAATTTTGCAGCTCAAAAAAGTACAAGAGCTTCTTTTAAAAGGTACAAGCTTCAAACATTTCAGGCCCCAAAGGGCTTTAAATGGGAGCACCTCTTTTCCCTAACTTTACATTGGCAAAAAAAAAAAAACACCTGTACAAATGCTAAAAATAAATAGACACAACTCAAATGTAATTGAGGGCCGGTTTACACTGAAAATCACACAGAATGCACTGTGCGTTCCTCTGTGATTTAAACTGTTACTAAACAAAGGACCCTGCATTCACTACAGGTATATCTGATCTCACACAGTACAAGGAAATGCAATTATTTTAGAAAATATAACCTGCTAAATACTTTTCTCATCAGCACTTATAGCAGTCTTGTGACTTCTAGCAGTGTCCAGCAGAGCACTGGTTAAAGCTTGTAAGAGGAGTTTTAATTGTGCAGAGTGATTCCACAGGATATGTCTTATCAGGAGATAAGAGGGGGACACTGGAAGAAGGGGAGAATCAGCGAAGTCAGGATCAAACAGGCGTTTTACACAACGCAGAGAACTAACCCCTTAGGTTCCAAAGTGAGTATAACAAGCGTGCTTTACTGCTCCTAGGTTGTAAGCTCTAATGAGCAGGACCTTCTGTTTCCTCTTGTACCAAATTGTATTGCAACTGTAATGTCTACCTTCATTTTGTAAAGCGCTGTGCAAACTGTTGGTGCTACATAAATCCTGTATAATAATAATAATATACAGGCGGATTTTACTGTTGTGGGCTTAGTAACACTTTAAATGCAATTCTGTGCAGTGAAATTTCAGCCCATTCATTTTGAATGGGCTGAAATTGCACCGCACCAAATGTAGTGCATTCACTACTTTTGGAAACTCACTGCAACCAGATCGCATGATACTTCTGTACCATGCAATCTGGTATGGGCAAACAAACTGCATTTGGAGTGTTGTTAACTTAATTGTGACACCCGCTACAGATCACAACTGCAGTGAAATTTGAACGTAGTGTGGGAAATGCACTGGGACACGGGTTTCCTGCACCATGTTCTGGTGTGAACTGGCCCTGAGGCCATCTATGGGCATTCAAACCTTTAGGCCTATTTCAGACTTGTCCAGTGCGTCATTGCGTGTTTTTCAGCATTCACCTGCATTGTGTTAAATGAATGTGCTGCCAACATACCACAATAAAAACAACTGCACTCATTTTGCAACACCACCAAAAGTTGTCTGCAGTGCAGTTTCCCAAGTCCATCCACAGACTAAATGGAAACATTGGCGATCGGGCACACAAACCTGAGATTTTGGCTAAATGTCTAATCATCTTCTGCTCTCTATGGCCACCTTTGAAGTTTTGATGTTTTTCTTTAAAAAAAAAAAATGTGTACTGCCATTAATGCAGCATCTGTTGTGTTTAAATACAGGACACCCTTGACCTCACAAACTTTCAGTATTGCACAGGCTCAATCCCTTCTAACAAAAAGCCACAGATTATCAGAGTTTTGGTGGTTCCACTGTTTACACAGCTTACTCTTATCATACAGACAACACTGGGAAAGGAACAGATGGCTACCCTACCATCATTCTCAACAAGATTTTGTTGTGGCCTTTGTGCAAACAAAAGATAAAAGGAGCCTGGTGCATTGATTTACTGATATTGCAAAGTTTGAAATTCATAAAAACATAATGGTTAAAACAGTAAAACACTCAACTTCCAGTCTACATAGATATGGGGGAACAAAACAAACCTACTCAATAGTGGACAGGAAAAAACCCTCCTGCCTTGGGACATCTGCTCATCACCACAAGTAAATAAAATTCACAAAACGTGGATCACAGTTTGTAGTGCTTTGAATAAATACTGGGTGCCTTAGAAAACAGAGAAGCTCATGACAACTGCTATACCCCCCTACCTACCCTCCTAGTGAATAAGATTGGGGTGGCAAAATATCATAGTTTTAGTAAGTGAAAAAAAAACATAAAAGAAGTATGAAGTCAGATATACATTGTCCTAACAACCTCCATTTTCATAGTCTTCCCTCCACTTTCTTTTTACAGCAGTTGTACACGGTGTCTAAATATGAATGCGCAATGCAATGGGCACAAACTTACCGTAGGTTTATATCTAAGGGGCTTTGCAAACCCTTGCTTTGAACAGGCATGGGCTGTCATGTCTCCTGAAACACAGGGAAAAGGTCCCTGCAGCATTTTAGAAATTGCAGTCCGCACGGGAACCACAAGTGCAGTAGTGATTTCTAGTGCATTGGCGCACATAATGACACCTGCACACATCTGCTGTGTTTTTCTGTGCGGGTGGTTGGGGTTGCGGGTATAGATTCAGTCCCACAGTGGAAATCACCCACACAGATGTGAACCCAGTCTTACCCTAGGTTCACAGCTGTGCGGGCGTGCAGGTTTGCGGCCCGTGTTTGCTCAGGCACAGCATTTAATTTATTTAAATGGGCTGCCATGCCCATGTTTCCCACAGAAACAAAAAAGGTGTCTGCATCTTTTTCAAAATTCATCCGCAGGGAAATCTCATGGTGCTTTTGTACCATGCGATTTCTCTGCAGTTCTCACACTTGCAAACGTGCTATGGGTTGAGATGTGTGGGGGTGCCATTAACAATGAATGCCAGCCCCATGCATCTCTACAGAACAGCACGATTTGCTCACAAGTGGAGGAACTGCTGCGATCCCCGCATAAACAACCATCCACTGAAGTATGAACATAGTCTTATGCAGGTCATAGACAGGTCGAAAACCAGCCGTTTAAAAAAAAAAAAAAAAAAAAAAAAAGACGAAAAATTGGTCGTTCAATAGGCCGATGTTACCACCAATGGTTAAAAAAAAAAATGGTAGATTTTTGTCCCGTCTACAGGCAGCATGTAATTACTTCTGTCCTGGAAGAGAGCTCCGCTATTATATTTGACATGAAAACGTATTGCGGTTGCAACAATGTATCTATTTGTATTCAATTTGGATACAGATGGTTTAATTCGGATACAAATAGATACATTGTTGCAACCGCAATACTTTTTCATGTCAAATGTAATAGCGGACTGGAATTTATTCTTTTTCTTCTTCTTGCAGGTCATGGCTCATGCACAGATTTTTTATCGGTAAAAAGATCGAGCAATTTGCCCATCATTGCCAGCAAAATCGGCTGATTTTTTTTCCAACTTCACTGATAAAAAATATGTGCCAAAATCCCGAAAAACGGCCGACCACTAACGGCGCGAAAATCGACCGATTTTTTTTTTCACCGAAAAATCGTCCGATTTTCGACCAGTCTATGGCCTGCATTAGGCCGCACTCACACTTGCTATTTTGGCCATCAGCAAATTTCAGCAGCAAGACTCTGCAAATTCATGTAGCAGAAATCACAGGTAGTAATGAACAGCTGCAGCCTGTAAGCCTGTACAAAGTAATGATAGGCTGACAGCCGCTGTGTCTGTCCGCCACTATTTGCATGTCTCTGCGCATTCAATGGTTACCTGTAGTTAGGAACAGATCATCAGCAGTGGATGCTGACAACATCTAGGACCAATTATCTGTCCCTAATCACAGGTAATCACTGGATAGCCACATACAGTGCATGTATTGCAGAGATGTATTGCAGTTTTTTATTTTGCCTCAACATGCGTTTCAACCAGTTTCCCTCCAGTGGATTTACCCCCCTTCCTGACCAGGCCATTTTTTACGATACAGCACTGCAATATTTTAACTGACAATTGCACGGTCATGCAACACTGCACCCAAATGCAATTCATGTCCTTTTTTTCCCACAAATAGAGCTTTCTTTTGGTCATAATTTATCGCTTTGCATTTGTTATGTTTTACGCTACAAACAAAAAAAACCAACAATTTTGAGAAAAAAAATATTTTTGACTTTTTGCTATAAAACATCCCCACTAAACAAATTTAACAAATAAAATTTCTCCATAAATTTATGCCAAAATGTACTCTGCTATATGTCTTTGCTAAAAAAAATTCCCAATATGTGTAAATTAATTGGTTTGCATGAAAGTTATAGCTTCTACAAATGGCAGTATATATACTGGAATTATTATTTTTTTGCTAGTAATGGCAGCGATCAGCGACTTATTGCGGGACTGCGGTGGGCATTCTGACACAGGGGGGAGGGGAACTGACTGTCACAGTTATCCCCAGTGACACTAATACAGTGATCAGTGCTAATAAAAAGCACTGACAGTGTACGAATGACAATGGGTAGGAAGGGGGTTAACATCTGGGGTGATCAAAGGGTTAACTGTGTGCGATTTACTAGGAGACATGCTGTGCAGAGCAATACAAAGCAGCCTGTTTCTGCTGACAGGGGAGAGATCTGTGTTTACATATAGACCTCTCCCGCCAGCTCCGCCAACTATCTCAGTGATCGAGAATCGGCATCCAGGACCTGGTGATTGACATGCCAAAGAGACAATAGTGTGGGTAGGGAGCACATGCACCCCCTACCTGGAAAAACAAAATCAGGTATATATACACGTGATTTTGCACATCCCTGCCACCCTGTAGCAGTACTTCTGCTATAGGGCGGTCAGGAAGTGGTTAATTTTCAAAAGAAGCAAACATGATCTGCTGGTTTAGTCTTGGTGCTTTTTTTGCGTCAGGCTGAGAACTTCCAGTGTTTACCATGTTCTTTTTAACCTTTCTGGCGTGATTAGTAGCATAACCCTTATTCACAGTCCCACTCCAAGTACAGAAAATTATCTGTTGATCTGCCAGAAATGCAGTCAAGTTCTATTGTGAGTTGACAACACACAGCAATTTTGTGGACTGACGGCTCGTTCATACTAGGCTCAATTAAATAGTTCTCCATTTGCAATGTCAAAATTATACATGCAATGATGTGTACAACGCCAGCACATCAGTGCAACACACATCACCACACCACAGTGGTGTGCAGTACATAGAGTTTATCGAATTTAAAATTTAATAAACAGAAAAAATTAGCGTTCATTGCATTGCACTGTCCCCAAACCACATAGCAGTGCACGTGCACTATATGGAGCATTACACGTAGGAGCTGGTGTGAACGGGCCCAGAGTGTGGTCAGCCCCCCCCAATTGTCTCTTGCTAAACTGATCCACCAGTCCCATTGTTAGATCTTTACAACTTAAAGGTTAATTATTCTATAGTCCAAGATAACAAGGAGGGCTTTGAGATAACACAGAAGGTGCGCACAGGACAGATCTGAATTTCTGATTTTTTTTGTGCTCCTCAAGCAGGTATACCAAAACCCTTCTGACAGTATACTTAACACACCAAAAGAGAAGTTCATTGTTAAAGGTTTACAAATACTTCAACATGAGCTGTTAAAACAAACCATTTACATAACAAAAGCTAGTATCTGCAGAAACCTAAAACTACATAGAATATCAGGAGAGGAAAGTGGCATTCCAAAAGTCACCATTCCACATCCAATAATTTTTGGATGTTAATTTACTTGGACTACACAGACAACCAAATGAAGAATTGCTGTCTGGATCCAGGCACACGGCATTAATACTAAACAAGTGCATTAATTTCAGGTTAGCGGCCAGACTGTCTCAGATTCAGCAGGTGGTAAAAGTAATGCACTCATTAAAATGTATGTGTGACAAGATTTTACATACACCATCTTCCACCATAGCAAAAAAAAAAAATGGAGTGAACCTGCTCATTAGATTTGATGGAACAAATACAAATTGTACCTAATGTGCTTGTAACTATCACTTAAACCTATTGCACTTCTTGTTCTGACAATGGCCCACATACATATATACAGATTATACCACTCAGTCTGAAAACACAGCCTAAGGTTATTAAGAAAGTATACCAGCAAGTGTAATTTAACAAATATATTCAAGATACAGTCACAAATTCTAAATCAAATTTTTAAATAAAAATGTTTTGATGCACAGTTGCTGAATTAAAGGGAAAGTAATGGTTGGGGGGGGGGGTTATTTTAGCTTTTTTCACCTTTTGTTTTATATCCTATTTTCTATATGTATATGTGCGGTTTTATAAATATTTAATCTGTGACAAACGATTCCCAGGGCACTATGACCTAGCTAAACAGACATTACATAAGTAATCTTCTAAATTGTTGATAAAGGCTAATGACAAGTACTCTTAATAATGCTGCCACCTCCATCTGCTGCATAGCCTGTATATAGATTAAAAAAACAAAAAACAAAAAAAAAGTAAATACTTTTTTTTAATCTGCTCTGATGGGGCGGTGTCACATGATCCAGCAGCTTGAACACCCCAGTATAAGGGAGTACTCGACAACAGCTCTGAATTCCTGGAGCTGTGGCATCACCCACCAGCGCCAGTGTCCATCCATTTCGGCACTGCCTCCTCGCCCCTGCCGTCACTGCTCTGACACAGGGGAGCCAGAGCTGCTGGATCACGTGACTACACTGGAGCAGATTAAAAAAAAAATCAGTATTTACACCGATCTTTTTTTCATATGAGCTATGAAGCAATGGTGCAGGGAGGCAGCATTTTTCACTTTTAGTAGCTATTATTGAAAAATGTCAGTATAGACAATAATATAAAAGTGTACATACAGGTAAGTGGTACATGTCAAAGTAACATCCACATGAATGACAGGACCTAGGTGTCCCAAACCAAAAGCATCACACTGCCTCTGAAGGCTTGCCTTCTTCCCATACTGCATCTTAGTGCACTCGGCCATCAACATAAGGTAAAGGAAAACGTGACTCATCAAACCAGGCCACCTTCTTACTCTGCTCCATGGTTCAGCTCTAATGCTCACGTGCCCATTGTAGGCATTTTGGTTGAGGACACGGGTCACCATGGTCCTCAAGCATGAACAATGGGAATCCAACTAAGAAATAGCAAAAAGGTCACGGCCAGCTCCCACAGTCAAGATGGCTGCGCTGTGGAAGACCTGTAAAGAAAGCACTTGTACTCCTGGGCTAGTGAGAGTTTATAAAAGTCAGCAGCTGCAGTATTTATTTTTAACTGCAGAGACCCAAATACATGGAGATCAATATGCCAAAAGGACCCTAAAGTTGTACCTGCTGGTCCACAAGGAGACCTAAAAATTTTAATATACAAACCTAAATAAATTACATTTGCTCCAATATAATTAATAACAAAGGCTTTCTATTCTCCATGCCGGATATTTTTTTTTTTCATTTCTAGCCAATATAAATAATATATATACAGTTGCAAGAAAAAGTATGTGAACCCCTTGGGATTACGTGGAGTTTTGCATGAATTGGGTATAAAATGTGCTCTGAACATCATCTAAGTCACAACAATAGAAGAACACAGTCTGCTGAACATAATACTACGCAAACATTAGATTTTGCCATGGTTTAATTGCACATAACATGTAAACATTCACAGTGCAGGGAGGAAAAAGTATGTGAGGCCCTAACTTAATGACTTCTCCCAGAGCTAATTGGAGGCAGGAGTGACCCAACCTTGACTCCAATCAGTGTGAGGATATTGGATGTGTTGCTGACAGCTGTCCTGCCCTTAAAAAACACACACCTGTTTTGGGTTTACTGGTTTCAAGAAGTGAACCATGCCTCGCAGAAAAGAGCTCTCAGAAGATCTACGATCAAGAATTGTTGACTTGCATGAAGCTGGAAAGGGTTACAAAAGTATCTCCAAAAGCCTTGATGTTCATGTGTCCATGGTAAGACAGATTGTCTACAAATGGAGGAAGTTTAGCACTGTTGCTACTCTCCCTAGGCATGGTCATCCTGTAAAAATGACTGCAAGAGCACAACGCAGAATGCTGCATGAGGTAAAGAAGAATCCCAGAGTGTCAGCTAGAGACCTACAGAAATCTCTGGCACATGCTAACATTTTTGTTGACACATCTACAATAAGGAAAACATTAAACAAGAATGGAGTACATGGGAGGACACCACGGAGGAAGACATTGCTGTCCAAAAAGAATATTGCAGCACGTTTGAAGTTTGCAAAAGAGCACCTGGATGTTCCACAGCACTACTGGCAAAATATACTGTGAACAGATGAAACCAAGATTGAGTTGTTTGGGAAGAACAAACAACACTATGTGTGGAGAAAAAAGGCACAGCACACCAACATCAAAACCTCATCTCCACTGTGGTGGAGGGAGCATCATGGTTTGGGGCTGCTTTGCTGCCTCAGGGCCTGGATGGATTGTTGTCATTGATGGGAAAATGAATTCCAGAGTTTATCAAGACATTTTGCAGGAAAACGTACGACCATCTGTCCGCCAACTGAAGCTCCGCAGAGGATGGGTGATGCAACAGGACAATGACCCAAAGCATACAAGTAATTCAACAAAACAATGGCTGCAACAGCACAGAATACGCCTTCTGGAGTGGCCCAGTCAGAGTCCTGACCTCAACCCGATTGAAATGCTGTGGCATGACCTTAAGAGAGCAATTCACACCAGACATCCCAAGAATATTGCTACACTGAAACAGTTTTGTGAAGAGGAGTGGTCCAACATTACTCCAGATCATTGTGCAGGTCTGATCTGCAACTACAGGAAACGTTTGGTTGAGGTTATTACTGCCAAAGGAGGATCAACCAGTTATTAAGTCCAAAGGTTCACATACTTTTTCCTCCCTGCACTGTGAATGTTTACATGTTATGTGCAATTAAACCATGGCAACATCTAATGTTTGTGTAGTATTATGTTCAGCAGACTGTGTTCTTCTATTGTTGTGACTTAGATGATGTTCAGAGCACATTTTATGCCCAATTCATGCAAAACTCCACATAATCCCAAGGGGTTCACATACTTTTTCTTGCAACTGTAATAACCTAAAGTAGTTACAAACTAAGTTTTTTACCTTATTGCATTTGCTGCATTAATGTAAAAAGCCTTCTGTGAGTGGCTCCCCTATGCAAAACCACCACAGGTAAGTATAACATGTTTGTAAGAAGAAAAAAAAAAATACACGCACACGCGCGCACACACACACGCACGCACACACACGCTGAGTATACATGAGTAAAGGTTTGTAAGCATATAGATGAGTAAAATTCTTCACCAGTGTTGTAATATACTCATTTATATGCTCGTAAATATGCTTACAAACGAGTAAACAAGTGTATGCAAGTAAATTACTGTACTTATCACTATATTACTGATCTTTTGCTGTGTGCTTTATATGACAATGCATCTCATTTCAGATCAGTAAAAAACACTCAGTATTTTTTACTTCCGTATGCAAGAGGCCTTATTTTCCAAAAATAATCTACACAGTCACTATAATCTATTTTTTATGAAACGGTCTCTTACTGTGTTCTTCTGCCTCTGTGTAACATCCCCTTTGAGCTCCTGATCCTCTCTTTCTTCCCTCATTTTCATTTGTTTGGAATGAGCAGTGCACGTTAGTTGCAGACATGGCCCTGCTTTATACACATTACAAATAGCATAGTCCATCTCAGAAGTGAGCAAGAGATGGTTGGCTATGTTACTACATACAGGACAATGGAGAGCAGACTTAGCCACCCTCTATTACTTGGAGTAGAATTATTTGACTTCACTTTGTGAACGTACTAAAACTCTTGTCAGCTTTTTTATTTCTTTTTTTTTTTTTTTTTTTTAATCAGTGAGGAGACTCACTCTATTTGTCTTGGTGACCATGGTCACTGACAGAAAGTGATGAGAAATCCAAAATTTGTTTGTCCAAAATTTGTTTGGTAAGAGGAAGTTATTCCTTGGGGAATCATGTTCCATTGACAACTAAAAGGGAATTTACCCTTGCTTTGTTCAGCTTTCCTCCTACCTCCTGTTATTTTTTTGGGACAGGAAATAAAAGGAAATCTCCCTGAATGTGGACAACCACCTATGTGCCTCTTGTAGATTCCCCCTCACTTCCTGTCTGGTGGGACCCTATTCTCTAAAAGAACCCCAAGAGATCAGTGAAAACCAGGAACCTAACATACACGGTAATCATTTTTCTGCTGCACATATACAGTGGGGATCGAAAGTTTGGGCACCCCAGCTAACAATTTGTATTAATATGCATAAAGAAGCCAAGGAAAGATGGAAAAATCTCCAAAAGGCATCACATTACAGATTAGACATTCTTATAAAATGTCAACAAAAGTTAGATTTTATTTCCATCATTTACACTTTCAAAATAACCGAAAACAAAAAAAATGGCGTCTGCAAAAATTTGGGCACCCTGCAGAATTTATAGCATGAATTGCCCCCTTTGCCAAGCTGAGACCTGCCAGTGTCATGGATTGTTCTCAATCATCGTCTGGGAAGACCAGGTGATGTCAATCTCAAAGGTTTTAAATGCCCAGACTCATCTGACCTTGCCCCAACAATCAGCACCATGGGTTCTTCTAAGCAGTTGTCTAGAAAACTGAAACTGAAAATAGTTGACGCTCACAAAGCTGGAGAAGGCTATAAGAAGATAGCAAAGCGTTTTCAGATGTCAATATCCTCCGTTCGGAATGTAATTAAGAAATGGCAGTCATCAGGAACAGTGGAAGTTAAAGCAAGATCTGGAAGACCAAGAAAAATATCAGACAGAACAGCTCGCAGGATTGTGAGAAAAACAATTCAAAACCCACGTTTGACTGCACGATCCCTCCAGAAAGATCTGGCAGACACTGGAGTTGTGGTACACTATTGCACTATAAAGAGATACTTGTACAAATATGGTCTTCATGGAAGAGTCATCAGAAGAAAACCTCTTCTACGTCCTCACCACAAAAATCATCGTTTGAACTTTGCAAATGAACATATAGACAAGCCTGATGCATTTTGGAAACAAGTTCTGTGGACCGATGAGGTTAAAATGGAACTTTTTGGCTGGAATGAGCAAAGGTACGTTTGGAGAAGAAGGGGCACAGAATTTAATGAAAAGAACCTCTGTCCAACTGTTAAGCATGGGGTTGGATCAATCATGCTTTGGGGTTGTGTTGCAGCCAGTGGCACAGGGAACATCTCACGAGTAGAAGGAAAAATGGATTCAATAAAATTTCAGCAAATTTTCGATGGTAACTTGATGCCATCTGTGAAAAAGCTGAAGTTAAAGAGGGGATGGCTTCTACAAATGGATAATGATCCTAAACACACCTCGAAATCCACGGGGGATTACATCAAGAGGCGTAAACTGAAGGTTTTGCCATGGCCTTCACAATCTCCTGACCTCAACATAATTGAAAATCTATGGATAGACCTTAAAAGAGCAGTGCGTGACAGACAGCCCAGAAATCTCAAAGAACTGGAAGACTTTTGTAAGGAAGAATGGGCAAAGATACCTCAAACAAGAATTGAAAGACTCTTGGCTGGCTACAAAAAGCGTTTACAAGCTGTGATACTTGCCAAAGGGGGCAGTACAAGATATTAACTCTGCAGGGTGCCCAAACTTTTGCAGATGCCATTTTCTTGTTTTCTGTTATTTTGAAAGTGTAAATGATGGAAATAAAATCTAACTTTTGTTGACATATTATAAGAATGTCTAATCTGTAATTTGATGCCTTTTGGAGATTTTTCCATCTTTCCTTGGCTTCTTTATGCACATTAATACAAATTTTTAGCTGGGGTGCCCAAACTTTCGATCCCCACTGTATTTACCCAGTAGAACCCATCATGAGATGACAAGGGTGATGCAACTCTGACTAGCATGTGCCTACTGTATATGTACATAGAACATAAAAGCCTAGATAGAGGTCTAGATTTTGGTAGATGTTGGGGAGTAGATTCACCTCTGCCTTTTATAAATTCTTAGGCTATCAGGTAATAAAGTCCTTCCTTTTACATGCTTCAATTTCCTAGCCTTGCTGTACTATTTCACCGGATACATTTTTAAAGTATGACATTATCATTCTACCAGTGAAAGTGAGAACATCTCAGAATAGCTACAGCAAAACCAAAAAGATATGCCGTGTCTCAAAGATAAAGAGCCAGATAATGATTCAAATTAGAAAATATCAGATTTTGATTGACTGACCCTTCAAGAATTTGATCAAATGACTAGATATTTTAACCAGTCATAGTCCAGGCTGCTGTATCTCTGTTCTAATCAACCTAAACATCAAATCGAAGCTTAAAAGAACAATTCAAAGCATGGATATTTTATACATAGTTACACTGGCCATTCTGATTGAATGAGGTGAAGAGGCGGGGTGGTGATGTCATGTTCTCCACCTCGTTCAACCAGTGACCGCTTTACATTCATTCAGAAAATGAAAAGCTTTCCCTGAGTGGCTGACCTCCAGTGTTCAGAATGCAACAGGGTAGCCACTCAAACTAATGGAGATTACTGAACAGTGGAGTCTATCAGCGATTTCCATCGTCCAGGAGTAACGGACCAGGTATTGTATATGCATAGTTACATGAATCCAAACGGGATCAATGTAACCAAGCACAAAACATTTGCAACTATTAAGTCTATGTAGGGCAAAAGCAACTGAATATGCTCCAAAAAGAAAAAAAAGAAACTTTGTCCTGGTTTGGTCACCCTATGCTCTATATCCTTTAGTCAAAAAAAGTACAATTAGAAAGTATGGGATACTGCAGGTGAAGTGTAGCAATACATAGAGAAACAAGCTGAAAAACACTGAAGTTTCTATGGAGGCTAAATGTGATTTGAAACACTTCGGGCCAGTTCACACTACAAAAACAAACTCTGGATACATTTCGGATACGTCCACACCGCACTCCATTCTGGTACAGTTTTGATGCAGTTTGCTATGTTCTAGTATGGTTCTGTGCAGAAAAAAATGCAGCATGTTCTACTTTTTTTTTTCTGCACGGGAAGCAGACTGGTACCGACTGCACTGGTGTGAACTAGGGCCATTGGAATACATGGGAAACACTGTGCATGCATTTTTGATGCAGAAAAAAAAGCGCACTGGATTGCTTCTAGCATGAACTAGCCCTTAAAGAGCAACCACAGCCAAAGATGCTGAATCCATAAAACTACAACACTAAGCAGTTTAAACAGCAAAAAGCCTAATTAGGAATTAATAGTATTGTAATGCTTACTGTTTCTAGGTAAAACTGCTTATTTTCTTATACCCCACGCCGTTTCTGTAAGCGCCCATTTTTACTGTGGGCAAATGAAGCCCTGGCCACACTATTCTGGTAATAGGCTGTATTGTTCCACCTCCCTTAGCCTAGTGAAATCTCGCACATGAGCAATAAATGGGCTCCCGGTCGTGCATACACAGTAATTCTCTCCCATA